>NC_133658.1:385409516-385635748 GCF_037893015.1 Macrotis lagotis | reverse complement strand
AAAAGAAATATCAGAAATCATATGATTTTATCAATAAATTCAGAAAATGCTTTTGATACAGCACCCATTTCTACCAAAAACACTAGAGAGTGTAGGAATAAATGGATTATTCCTTAGAAGAATAAGGAGTATCTATCTGAAAACATCAACAAGCAGTATATGTAATAGGGATAGGCTAGAGGCATTCCCAAATAAGATGAGGCATGAAACAAGGATGGACATTATCGCCACTGCTATTCAATATTGTATTAGATATGTTACCTTCAAGAATAAGAGAAGAAAAAGAAATAGAAGGAAATAGAATTGGGAAGGAAGAGATAAAACTTTCACACTGTGCAGACAACATGATGGTATGCCTAGAGAATCCAAAAAATCACCTAAAATATTACTAGAAATAATTAGCAACTTAAGTCATAGGATATAAAATGAGCCCTCATAAATCCTCAACATTTCGTATACATGTCTAGTAACCTAGAGCAGAAAGAGCTAGAAAGAGAAATTCCATTCAAAGTAACCACAGACAAAATAAATTACTTGGGAGTCTATCTGCCAAGTGAAACTCAAAAATTTATTAAAATAATTACAAAACACTTCACAAACAAATAAAACCAGATTTAAATAACTGGGCAAACATCACCTGCTCATGGTTAGGTCAAATTAATATAATAAAAATTACAATTCCACCAAAACAAAATTACTTGTTTAGTGCCCTCCCAATCAAAATTCCAAAAGATTTCTTCAATGAGTTAGAAATAGTTTTAATTAAATTCATATAGAGAAATTAAAAGTCAAGAACATCGAGGGATTCAGTGAAAAAAATGCAAAAGAGGGTGGCTAAGACTTACTAGATCTAAAATTGTATTATACAGCATCAGTCTTCACAATTATCTGGTATTGGCCAAGAAATAGAGTGGTGGAACAATGGAATAGACTAGGTGCACCAGCAGGAAATGATTATAGTAATCTGCTATTTGATAAATCCAAAGAGTCCAGCTATAGGGATAAAAAAATCTCTGATAAAAACTGATAGGAAAGTTGTAAGTTAGTATGGAAGACAATTAGATTAGAGCAAGACCTCTCACTCTATACCAAGATAAGTTCAAGATGGATACAGGATTTAGACATAAAAAACAATATTTTAAGCAAACAAGAAGGTCAAGGAGTAGTTTACTTGTCAGATCAATGGAAAGGGAAGCATTTTATGACCAAGGAAAACATGGAGAACATCATTAAAAATAAACTGGATAATTTTGCTTACATTAAATTAAAAAAACCTTTGCACAGACAAAACCACTGTAATTAAGATCAAAAGAAATGGAGTAAATTGGGAAACCATTTTTACAACTAGTATTTCTGACAAAGGACTCATTTGTAAAATAAATAGAGAGTGGAGTCAAATTTTCAAAAAAACAAAACCATTCCCCAATTGACAAATCATCAAAGAATGTGCAAAGGCAATTTACAAATAAGGAAATCAAGGGGATCTACAGTCACATAAAAAATTGCTCTAAATCACTACTCATTAGAGAAGTGCAAATTAAAGCATCTCTGAAGTACCACCTCTCATATCTCAGACTGGCCAATATGACCAGAAAGAAACTGATCAATGTTGGAAGGGATATGGGAAATCTGGGACACTAATACATTGTTGGTGGAGATGTAAATTCATCCAATCTTTCAGGAGAGCATTTTGGAATTGAGCCCAAAGGGCAACAAAAATGTGCATGCGCTTTCTTCTAGTAATAACATGACTGGGTGTATACCCTGAAGACATTACAAAAAAGGATAAAAACATCACTTGTACAAGAATATTCATAGCAGCCCTCTTCATGGTGGCAAAGAATTGGAAATTAAGTGAATGTCCTTCAATTGGGGAATGGTTTAGTAAACTGTGTTATATGTTTGTCCTGAAACATTATTGTTCTATTGGAAACCAGGAGGGATGGGCCTTCAGGGAAACCTGGAAAGATTTGGATGAATTGATGCTGAATGAGATGAGCAGAACCAGAAAAAACATTGTATACCCTAACAAAGACATGGGGATGATTATCTACCTTGATGGAGTTGCTCATTCCATCAGTGCAACAATCAAGGACAATTTGGGGCTTATCTGTGATTGAGATCGCCATCTGGATCCAGAGAATTATTTGTGCAGTTTAAATAAATACTGAAGACTATTACCTTCAATTTAGAAAAAAGAAATTGTTATCTTTTGTAATTTTGCTATCTCATATACTTTATTCTTCTTCCTTAAGGATATGATTTCTCTCTCATCACAGTAAACTTAGATAAATGTATATCATGGAAACAATGTAAAGACTAAGAGACTGACTTCTGTGGGGGGTGGGGGAAGGGAAGCAAGATTAGTGGAGAAAATTTTAAAACACAAAATAAATAAAATGTTTCCAAAAATCAAGAAGTGCTGAGGATTTAATTTATAATCTGTACCTTTTCTAATGTTGCTGAATGTTTCTAGTCATTTTTAGATGATTTTTAGGATTCTCTAGGTGTACCATCATGTCATCTTCAAAAAGTAAGATTTTTGTTTTTCCTTCCCAATTCTAATTCCTTCAGTTTCTTTTTCTCTTCTTATTGCTGAAGCTATCATCTCTAATACAATATTGAATAGTAATGGTGATAATGGGCATCTTTATTTCAACACTGATTTTATTGGGAATGCCTCCAGTTTAACTCCAATATAAAACTTGTTGATAGTTTCAGACAGATATTGCTTATCATTCTCAGTAACAATTTATTCCTTCACTGTTTATTGCTTTTATTAGCAATAGGTGCTGTATTTTTCATAGGCTTTTCCCACATCTTTGGAGATAATCATATAATTTCTTTTGGGTTTTCTTACTGATATAGTCAATTAAACAGTTATTTCTTCCTAATATTGAGCCCACACTACAATCATTGGATAAATCCTGCTTGGTCATGGTGCATAATCCTAGTGATATCTTGCTGTAATAGCTTTGCTACAATTTTATTTAGATTTACTTCTATATTCATTAGGGAAATTGTTTTATAATATTCTTTCTATGCTTTGACTCTTCCTGGTTTAGGTATCAGTACTGTATTAGTGTCATAGAAGGAGTTAGGCAAAGTTCCATTTTCACCTATTTTTTCAGATTTTTATATAATTAGAACCAGTGGTTCCTTTGTCGTTTGATAGAATTCATTTGTGAATCCATCTTTTCCTGGAGATTTTTTTCTTAGGGAGTTCATTGATGGCTTGTTGAATTTCTTTTTTTCTGATATATAGGCTTATTCAGGTATTTAATTTTCTTAATTTTACCTGGAAAATTTATAATTTTGTAAATATTCATCCATTTCATTTAGATTATCAAATTTGTTGGCATACAGTTGGGCAAAATAGTTCTGAAATATTAATTTCCTCCTCGGTGGGGGTGAGATTGCCTTTTTCATTTATGATGCTAGTAATTTTGTTTTATTCTTTCTTTTTTAAATCAAATTAATGAAAGACATATATTTTATTGGTTTATTCATAAAACCAATTCCTGCTTTTATTTATTAGTTGAATAGTTTTATTCTTTTTAATTTTATTAATTTCTCCTTTAATTTTTATAGTTTCGTACTTGATTTTTAATTGAGGGTTTTTAATTTGTTCTTTCACTAAATTTTTTTGATTGTCTTAGTTCATTGAGTTCCTCTTTTTTATTTACAAAGCAATGGGTTTAACTGACTCACACAAGATCATACAGCTTGTTAATTATTAAGTTACTGAGGTCACATTTGAACTCAGGTCCTCCTGACACCAGAGCAAGTGCTCTATTCATTATACCACCTAGCTGCCCCCTCTTTCTCAATTTTATTCATGTAAGCATTTAAAGATATATTATATCCTCTAATAACAGCCTTGGCTGTATCTGATTTGTTTTAGTATATTGTCTTGTTACTAGAACTGTCTAGGATGTAATCATTAATGCTATGATTTGTTGTTTGATGCACTCATTCTTTTAAAAAGAGATTTTCAGTTTCCAAGTAGTTTTAGGTCATTCTCTCCATGGCCTGTTATTGTACCTGAATTTTATCACATTTTGGTTTGAGAAGTTGGTATTCAATCTTTCTGCCTTTCGACATTTGATTATGAGATTTTTATGCCCTATGGTCAGTTTTTGTACAGATGCTTCAGATAAAAAAGGATATTCCTTTCTGAAACCCATTCAATTTTCTCCAAAGGTCTATCATGTCTGGGTTTTCTAACATTCTATTTACCTCCATAACTTCCTTCTTGTTTATTTTATAGTTATATTTATCTAATTCTGAGAGAGGGAGGTTGAGAACTCCCACCAGTAGAGTTTTACTATCTATGTCTTCTTTTAATTCATTCAGGTTTGCCTCTAAGAATCTGGATGATGTACCACTTGGTGAATAAATCTTTAGTGTTTAAATTGCTTCACTGTGTTGGTACCTTTTAGGTGTAAATACTTTCCTTATCTTTTTTTGGGGGTGGGGTTTCCAAGCAATAGGATTAAGTGCCTTGCCCAAGGTCACATTAATTATGAAGTGTATGAGGCTGGATTTGAACTCAGGTCCCCCTGATTCCAGGGCCAGTGTGCTATCCACTGCACCATCCTAGCTGCTCTTTTTATCTCTTTCAATGAGATTGATTTTTGCACTTGCATTGTCTGAGATAATGTTTACCACCCCTGCTATTTTCATTTCCACTGAAGCATAATATATACTTTCTCTTTTTGACTCTTCTTGGTTTAGGTATCAGTACCATATTAGTGTCATAGAAGGAGTTAGGCAAAGTTACCTGTTTACCTAAATTTCCAAAGTTTATATAGATTAGAACCAATTGTTCCTTAATTGTTTGATACCTTGGTCCTTATACCCTTTACTCTATACGAATCTCTTTGCTTCAAATGTGTTTCTTGTAAACAGCATACTATAGTTTTCTTATATTTAATCCACTCTGCTATTCTCTTATGTTTAAGGGAGAGTTCATACCATTCACATTCAAATGTAGAATTAGTAACTGTTTCTTGACTTCAATGCTATCTTCCATCTGTTTATATTTTGCTCCTTTCACTTTGTCCATATTTCTCAGTATTTTACTTTCTTTACTTTACTTCTTCAGTGTTTGGCCTCTCCTCCCCTTTCTTTTCCCTTTCTTTTTGCCCCTTCTTGCTTCCCTTACTTCTTTCAGTTCCTCTTTTCTTCCTCCCTCCCCCTTTATCCCCCCTAATATTTGAAAAGAAAGGTAAATTTCTTAACTTAACTGAGTGTTTATGCATTTAAATTGTCTCTAAGCCAAACCCTAGGAAAGTAAGATTCAGGCAGTTCTCACCTCCTCTCTTCTTCCTCACTATTGTAATAGGTCCTTTGTACCTCTTCACGTAATGTAATTTTTCATTCCTCTGTTTTTTTTTGGGGGGGGAGGTTGCAAGGCAGTGGGGTTAACTGACTTGCCCAAGGTCATACAACTTGGCAATTATTAAGTGTCTGAAGCCAAATTTGTACTCAGGTTCTCCTGACTCCAGGGCTGTTGCTCTATCCACTGTGCCACCTAGCCATAATTGTTTTTTAAATCATGACTTTCCATTACAACTGGCTATGTATATTCTCTCTAATAGAGTTACAATTCTCAAGATTTATGAGAATCTTTCTCTTAGATGGGGATATAGCCAGTTTATTGGATATCCATTCTATTTTTCCCCCTTTTTATATTTTCATGTATCTCTTGAGTATCATGTAAAAAGTCAATATTTTCTATTTAGCTCTGGTCTTTTCATCTGGAAAAATTGGAAGTCTCCTCTTTCATTAAATTTCCATCTATTCCCCTGCAGGTGAAGTTTCAGTTTTGTCAGATAGTGGATTCTTGGCTGCATTCTCAGCTCTCTTGCACTTTGGAATATCATATTCCATACCCTTTGACTCCTTACTGTTGATGCAGCCAGATCCTGTGCAATCCTTACTGTGGCTTTTTGATATCTAAATTGTTTCTTTCTGGCTGCTTGCAGGATTTTCTCTTTTATCTGATCTGGAATTCAATATTCCTTGGTGTTTTCATTTTGGAATCCCTGTCATGAGGGGTCCTATGTATTCTTTTAAAAGCTATTTTGGGGAAGCGGAGCCAAGATGGTGACAAAAAGGGATTGAGTCTTAGGCGCTCTCTGTTAAAACTTGAAACTAAGGACTCTAGCTAAACTTTAGAGAGACAGAACCCATAAAGGGAGCCAGTGAGGCAGTTCTCTTACTCAAGGTAACCTGGAAAAGAGCAGAAAGGCTCTGCTACCCAGGGATGGAGTGGTGGCCTGCCAGAAGGGTGGCCCACCAGAACAAAAGAACTTCAGCCTCCTGGAGACAGCCCCAGGTCACTGGGAGCCATGGCTCATAGCAGCGGGGGAGTCTCCTGAGCTACACACCAGGGAGCACTGGGCACAAAGTAGGGGAACAGCAGGGGACCTCTGCCAGAGGGAGCACATGGAGCCCAGCCCTCAGGGCACACAGCCAGCAACTTGGTCTTTCTACAGCCCAGACCTGGAAAAAGAAGCAGGCAGAGCCTGTAAGCAGGAGGCCCCAGGGCATGAGCCCATTGAGCTGAGGGCAGGGAGTGAAGAGAGGCTGCGAGTTCTGTCCTCTGCCTCTGGAACAGGATTCTGGTGCTCTGACCACATTCAGATCCTCATAGCAGTCTAGGCCCCCCCATAGAACAGCAGGCGCCCCCCCATAGAACAGCAGGCGCCCCCCCCCCACCTCAGCCCCATGGCATCTGGAATAAGAAGCAGGGGGGAGCAGGGGGAAGGGTTGGGGATGTGAATAAAGGAGGAGAGGATGGACCATGGGGGAAGAGTGGTCAGATATAACACATTTTCTTTTTTACTTCTTGCAAGAGGCTGGGATTGGAGGGCCTGTCCAGGACCATAGGGCCAGGTGGATTATGGGCTTAAGGGGTGGTATGGGGGCTCAGGGCTTCTTGGCCCCAGGACAAGGGATCTGTCTGCTGCGCTACTCAGCGACCCTACAGCGGAGTCAGAGTGAAAGGAGAGAGAAAATATAGTACATGGTAGTGGAGAAATACAAAAGGAGGGAATTGTGATCAGCAATGGCAACACTGGAAATGACAGAGTTGTCGGTTTCGGAAAAAAGACTGAAGCACATTTTTTATTATTATTATTTGGGGGAGGGTGCAGGGCAAATGGGGTTGGGTGGCCTGCCTGGGACCACATAGCAGGGTGATCTTTGGGTATCTGAGGCCGGATTTAGACCCAGGTGCTTCTGGCTCAAGGGCCAATGCTCTGTCTGCCACCCAGCCAACCCCCAAGGTGAAGCAAGCTGCAACATTAATGCATTGCTGGTGGAGTTATGAACTGATACAACCCTTCTGGAGAGAAATATGGAACTTTACCCAAAGAGTAATAAAATTATTCATACCCTTTGACTGAATAGTTCCAATTCTAGGCCTATTTACAGAAAAAATCATAAATAATATGAAAAGTCCCACATGCTCCAAAAAAAAATATTCATGGCATTATTTTTGTTGTTGGGACAAAGAATTGAAAATTGAGAGGATGACAATAAATTGGGGAATGGGTAAACAACTTATGATACATGAAAAGTATGAAATATTATTTTCTATAAGAAATCAATCTAGAGAATTTTAGAATGAATTATAGGATCTGATGCTGAGCAAGGGGAGTAGAACCAAGAAAACAATGTACATATTAACAACATTGTGAGATGTTCAACCCTGATGCTAGAGTTTGGTATAGAAAGACTTTTACAGTAGCCCATATATTTGTGCTTGTATAAATAAAGATATTGCTTGCTTTGTATACAAACATATGAACATAACTTAAGTACATTGTATGTGGATTCTATAAATATCTGTTCCATAAATAGTATAAAATATAAATATTCTATAAATATCTGTTCAGAGCGGGTAATTATGGCTTGCCTCTATTTCATCTTTATTTTTAATTCAGAATTGAATTAACAAGAAAATTCACTCAACAATTTCTACAGCACTATGATTGACTTCTTTGTACCTCTTCATAGTATGTAGAATTATCTGCCATTAGTTGTACATTGCTTGCTAATTTTAGGAAAAATTGTTTCTCAAATATCAATAATTTACAAATTCCTTATGTGTAACAGTTTAAGTAGAGATTACCAGCAGCATCATATTCCATGTTAAATTGTTGGTCAGTAATGTAGTTCTATCCAATTCTTCATGACTTCATTATGGATTTTCTTGGGAGAGAATGAAGTGGTTTGTCATTTCCTTCTCCAATGACTTAAGGTGAGTGGAGGTAAAATGACTTAGCCATGTTCCCACAGTTCGTGAGAAAGTAAAGATGGATTAACTATCATGCTGACTTTGAATACCCCAATACCAAAAAGAGTCAATAAAATAGATTTTATTGAAAATAAAATTTTAAATTTCAATAATATTTAGCATTTTATACTTTTATATAGCAAATAATACAATTTTCCAGTACATGGAACTTCACATATATTGTCATCTTTTTATAGAGGAACTGAAACAGACTTGTAAATATATAAAGAACAAATATAACTTTTCCTCTTCCAAATAATCAAAACAATTTCACCTCCAATAGATTTAATCAATGGATCATATCTCCTTTGCAAAATTTTGAAAATCTTACATTATATATTTTAAAATAAATATTATACTTTTAAAGTTCATTTTGTTTATTTTTAATCTTTTATTTATTTATTTTTATGAACTACATGTAGAGATAGTTTTGCACATTCATTTTTTTAGGTTTTTGCAAGGCAAGGGGATTAAGTGGCTTGCCCAAGGTCACACAGCTAGGTAATTATTAAGTGCCTGAGGCCGGATTGAATTTAGGTACTCCTGACTCCAGGGCCAGTGCTCTATCCACTGCACCACTTAGTTGCCCATTGCACATTCATTGTTTAAGAAAGTTTTGGGTTCCACAGTTTTCTACCACTCTCCTTTCCTTCCCCTCTCCCCTTGACAGAAAATTGAATTAAGTCATAAATGTAAAAAGAAATTTAGCATATTTCCATAATTTGTTAAAGAAGGATTAGGTCTGGGAGGGGTCAGCTATGAGAGGAAAAAAACATAAAAGAAGTATTAAAATGTGAAAATAGGGGACAGCTAGATGATGTAGTGTATATAGCACTGGCCCTGGAATCAGGAGTACCTGAGTTCAAATCCGGCCTCAGACACTTAATAATTACCTAGCTGTATGGCATTGGGCAATCCACTTAGCCCAATTTGCCTTGCAAAAACCTAAATAAAAGTGAAAATAGTATGCTTTGCTCTGTTTTCAGAATACATAATTTTTTTGTTTGTTTTATTTTTTTTTGTCCCTAAATTTGGATGGTAGTTTCCCTAACATACCGCTCAGAATTGTCCTTGCTCACTGAACTACTGATAGGAGTTGTGTCCAACATAGTTGATCATCTAACAATGTTGCTGTTAAAATTTATGTTTTCCTGGTTCTGCTCAATTCAATTAGCATCAGTTCATATAAGTCTTTCCATTCTTTTCTGAAGTTTGGTCGCATATGATTTACAAGTTTTTGTCACTAAAAACAGAGCTGTTATAAATATTTTTCTTTATGTGAATCTTTTCCCTTTTTCAGGATATGTTTGGAATAGAGTGGCATTGCTGGATCACAGGGCATACACAATTTTTAATGCACTTTGTGCTTAATTACTAATGACTCTTCCAGAATTAATGGATCAGTTCACAATTATACCAATAGTACTTTAGGGTATCAGATTTCCTGTATCTTCTTCAATATTGATCATTTTCCTTTTTTTTTTCATTTTAGCCAATATGACAGATGTGAGGTGATACTTCAGAATTCTTTTAATTTTCATTTCTCTATTCAATTATTTGGAGCATTTTTTTCCATATGACAAAAGGTAGTTTTAATTTCTTCCTGTTTTCCCAGCCGTTTTTGCCAAAAATAGAATTCTTATTCCAGATGCTTGAGTCTTTGGATTTGTTGGGATAGTCACAATTATTTCTTTTGTATTTAATCTATTCCACTAATAAACTTCTCTTTATTAACTAGTCCTAGACCTTTTTTTTTTTTGCTGACTAACATACAATAATAAAGTTTTAGATCTGGTATGGCTGGGCCAACTTTGTATTTTTTTCATTAATTTACTTGATATTCTTTAAAATTCATTTTAAATGGAATCTACATAATTATTTAAGGTTTGAAATGTTTTTTAAACCTATTATAGAGTTGTGGACTTCCAGCTAAGATGGCGGAGAGAAGAAAGGCACAGTTCTAAAGTCTCCTGATCTCTTCCCAATCTATCACATGAAACAAACCTCTTAAAAGAAATCCAAATCATGAAACCCAGAAAGAAAAGCCAGGAGAAGGAACATCTACCTCAGGATTTGTCTCCCACAGCAGCTTTGGCTGAATTCGGGCAGGTGAGTCTGGGCTCAGAGGGAAGATCAGTCCGGGATCAGCCAGATTAACAGCTGAATTGGAACCGGGAGTCTGAGGGGCCAAGAACCGGAACTGCTGGATCAGTGGTGGGGCTGGACAACGGGGGCTTGGGTCCACAGGGAAGCAGAGGCACTGGTGTTGGTGCTGTCCCTCTGGAGTTTGGGCAAAGGGCTGTGGGGAGAGGTCTGGTGCAGGAGAGCTGCAGACGCCATCCCTGGGCTCCTCAGGTCTGAGAAACTCTGAGTCCATGGCTCCATTGCACTGACGCCTCCTCCAAAACAAACAATTGCAAACTACTTCTGCCTCAGGCCCAGGTGTGTGAGCAAAAGAACAAGTCCAACTGAGGAATGACCTCAGGCCAGGGTAAAGCCCACCATTGATTGAAAGCAAAAGAATTCGATAGCTCCAATTCCTTCCCTCAAGCAAAGGGAGAAGGCCTCTCAACTAAGGTCACAGATACTCCAGAGAAGGCAACCAGCACATTCTACTGGCCAGCCAGATAAACTGCACTCAGTAAAGCCTTTGGTGATGCCAAGCCCAGGTGAACCAGCCCGCATTCCCAACTCAAGGTCTTAGCATAATGAAGAAGGGTCAGCAGAAAGGTGGATCCATAGAAAAATTCCTGGAAGGGAAAGACCCCAACTCAGAGAGACCTGGGACCTCTGAGGAGAATGCAATCTGGTCTCCAGCACAGAAGACTTCCTTGAAGAAATAAGGAAGGAGCTTAAAAATTTGGGAGAGACAATTAATAACTTGCAACAAGAAAACAAAACCTTAGAAAGTACAATTGGACAAACACAAAAGGAGAATAAATCTCTCAGATCCTCAAATGAGCAAATGCAAAAAAGAAATTAATTCTCTCAAAACCTCAATTGGTCAAATGGAAAGTTCTTTCAAAAGTAGAATTAACCAATTGGAAAAGGAGTTGCAAAAGGTTAAAGAAGAAAACTCCTCCCCCCAAAAAAGAATGGAGTCTACAGAAACTAATGACTCCATGAGACTGCAAGACTCAGTTAAACAAAATCAAAAAATAGAAAAAATAGAAGCAAATGTAAAATACCTCATCAACAAAACCACTGACTTCGAGAATAGATCGAGGAGGGAAAACTGAAAATTATAGGACTTCCTGAAAACATTGAAGGGAAAAAAAGCCTGGACTTAATATTACAGGACCTAGTGATGGAAAACTGCCCCAATATCATGGAATCAGAGGGCAAAGTAATTATTGAAAGAGTACATCAATCCCCACCAGAAAGAGATCCTAAAATGAAAACACCAAGGAATGTTGTGGCCAAACTCCAGAACTATCAGATAAAAGAGAAAATCCTGCAAGCAGCGAGAAAGAAGCAATTTAAATATCAAGGAGCCACAGTAAGGATAACACAGGACCTGGCTGCATCAACTTTAAGGGATTGAAGGTGCCTGGAATGAGACATTTCGAAGAGCAAAGGAGCTTGGAATGCAGGCAAGAATCTACTTTCCTGAAAAGCTGACCTTCTCTTCCAGGGAAAAACATGGACATTTAACAAAAGGGAAGAATTCCTAAAATTTCTGATGAAAAGACCAGAGCTAAACAGAAAATTTGGACATCAAACAGGAGGTTCAAGAGACACTTGAAAGGGTAAAAAAGGGGGGGGGTGGTAAAAGGAAAAAAAAACTACAATCCAGTAAGTTGAAACTGGCTATATCCCAGCATGGGGGGGGGGGCAAAAAGAGACTCTCATAAATCCTGAGAAATGTAACTCTAACAGAGAGAATACACCTAGCCAGAAATGATGGACATTCATGACCTGTCCATGAGACTGCTATCTAATGGGGTGTTTGGCTTTAACCCCACTTAACTATCAGGAATTTTGACTGTATTCAATAGAATATACTGAACTAAAAGGGACAGACACACAGAATTTTCTATGACTTAGATAGAATGATCTAAAAAATATACTACCCCCCCCCCCTAAAAAGTGGGGCAGGAAAGAGACAGGAGGATGGAGGGGATTGAATGGGACAAATCTCATTACACTAAGAGGTACAAAAACCCTATGGTAATAGAGGGGAAGAAGGGAGCAGAGGAGAAACACCTGAATCTTCTTCTCATCAGACTTGGCTTAAAGTCAACCTACACATAATCAGTTAACTTATGAAACATCTAACCTTTCAAATATTAAAAGGGGAAAGGGGGAGGGGGGAAGAAGAAAGGGAAGGGGAGGGAGGAAAGGGGGAAAGAACAAAAGGAAGGGAAGGGAAAAGGGAAAAAGGGAAAGGGGAAAGGGGAAAGGGGAAAGAAAGGGGAGGGTGTGTTATAGAAGAGCAAACACACTGAAGGGGGTGGTATTCAAAATCAAAATACTGGGGAATATGGATAAAAGGAGGGGAAAGAGGGAAAAATACGAACAGAGGGAAGATAGCACAGAGGGCAATAACTAATTAGTCATCGTAACCTTTAATGTGAATGGGATGAACTCTCCCTTAAAACGTAAGCAAATAGCAGAATGGATTAAAAACCAGAATCCTACAATATGCTGCTTACAGGAAACTCATTTGAAGCAGAGATATACATATAGAGTAAAGGTAAAAGTTTGGAGCAAAATATATTTTGCTTCAGCTGAAGTAACAAAAACAGGGGTAGCAATCCATTATCTCAGACAAAGCAGCAGCAAAAAGAGATAAAGAAGGAAACTTTATCCTCCTAAAAGGTACCATAGACAATAAAGTCATTTCAATATTGAATATATATGCACCCAGTGGGACAGCACTGAAATTCTTAGAGGAGAAGCTGAAAGAACAACAGGAAGACATAGACAGCAAAACTCTACTATTGGGAGACCTCAACCTCCCTCTATCAGATCTAGATAAATCGAATCATAAAAAAAAAGAAAGAAATTAGGGAGGTAAATAGATTGTTAGAAAAATTAGATATGGTAGACTTATGGAGGAAACTGAATGGGGATAGAAAGGAATAAACCTTTTTCTCTGCAGTACATGGAACTTATACAAAAATTGACCATGTACTAGGACACAAAAACCTAATGATCAACTGCATAAAGGTAGAAATAGTGAATACATCTTTCTCAGATCACAATGCAATAAAAGTTATAAGCAATACAGGGCCAAGGAGATGTAGACTGAGAACAAATTGGAAACTGAATAACCACATTTTAAAAAATGAGTGGACCAAAAAACAAATTATAGAAAGAATTAACCATTTTTATCCTAGATAATGATAATAATGAAACAACATACCAAAACCTATGGGATTCATTCAAAGCAACTCTCAGGGGATATATTATACCTCTAAATGCTTACATGGATAAATTGGAGAAAGAGGAAATCAATTAACTAAACATGCAACTAAAATAATTAGAGAAAGAACAAATAAAAAAATCCCCCATCAAATACTTAATTAGAAATTCTATAAATTAAAGGAGAAATTAATAAAATCAAAAGCAAAAAAAAACAATTGAATTAATAAATAACACCAAAAGTTGTTATTATGAAAAAAACAATTAAATTGATAAACCTCTGGTCAATTTGATTTTAAAAAGAAAGAAGAAAACCAAATTTCTAGTATTATAAATGAAAAAGGTGAACTCACCACCAATGAAGAGGAAATTAAAGTGATAATTTGAAATTATTTTGCCCAACTATATGCCAATAAATTTGATAATCTAAGTGAAATGGATGAATATTTACAAAAAATATAAGTTGCACAGGTTAAATGAAGAAGAGATTAAATACCTAAACAACAGTATCTCAGAAAAACAAATTCAACAAGCCATTATTGAACTCCCTAATAAAAAATCTCCAGGGCCTGAAGGATTCAGAAGTAAATTCTACCAAACATTTAAGGAACAATTGGTTCCAATCCTATATAAACTCTTTGGAAAAATAGGGAAAGATGGAACTCTGCCTAACTCTTTCTATGAAACCAATATGGTGCTGTTACCTAAACCAGGAAGAGTTAAAACAGAGAAAGAAAATTATAGACCTATTTCCCTGATGAATATAGATGCAAAAATCCTAAATAAAATCTTTGCAAAATGACTACAAGTCATCACTAGGATAATACATTATGATCAAGTAGGATTTATTCCAGGAATGGAGGGTTGGTTCAATATTAGGAAAATGGTTAGTATACTCAATTATATTAACAACAAACCTATCAGAAATCATATGATCGTATCAATAGATGGTGAAAAAGCTTCTGAAAAAATTACTGCATCCATTCCTATTAAAAACACTAGAGAGTGTAAGAATAAATGGACTGTTCCTTAAAATAGTTAGCAGTATCTATCTGAAACCATCAAAAAGCATTATATTCAATGGGGAGAGGCTAGCGGCCTTTCCAATAACATCAGGGGTGAAACAAGGGTGCCCATTATCACCACTACTATTCAATATTTCATTAGAAATATTAGCATCAGCAATTACAGAAGTAAAAGAAATTGAAGGAATTAGAATTGGGAGGGAAGAGACAAAACTCTCATTCTTCGCAGATGACATGATGGTCTACCTAGAGAATCCCAAGCAATCATCTAAAAATCTACTGGAAACAATTAACAATTTTAGCAAAGTTGCAGGTTATAAAATAACCCCTCATAAATTCTCAACTTTTCTATAGAAACAGCAGGAAGAGCTAGAAAGAGAAATCCCCATTCAAAGTAACCTCAGACAGTTTAAAATATTAGGGAGTATATTTGCCAAGATAGACTCAGAATCTTTTTGAAAACAATTATAAAACACTTCTCATGCAAATTAAATCAGATTTAAATAACTGGGCAAATATCAACTGCTCATGGATAGGTAGAGCTAATATAATAAAAATGACAATTCTACCAAAACTGAACTATCTGTTTAGTGCCCTACCAACCAAATTCCAAAAAACTACTTTAATGAGTTAGAAAAAATTGTAAGTAAATACATATGGAGAAATAAAAACTCAAGAATTGCCAGGAACTTAATGAAAAAAAGTGCAAAAGAAAGTGGCTTAGCCTTACCCATTCTAAAAATATATTATAAAGCTTCAGTCATGAGAACGGTTTGGTATTGGCTAAGAAATAGAGTGGTGGACCAGTGGAATAGACTAGGTGTAAAAGCAGGAGATGACTATAGTAATCTGCTGTTTGATAAACCCAAAGAGTCCGGCCTTTGGGATAAAAACTCCCTCTTTGATAAAAATTGCTGGAATAATTGGAAGTTAGTATGGAAGAAACTTAGATTAGTCCACCTCACACCCTTTACCAAGATAAGATCCACATGGTTACAGGGCATAGACATAAAAAACCATACTAGGAGCAAATTAGAAGATCAAGGACTAGTCTACTTGTCAGATCTATGGAAAGGGGAACAGTTTATGACTAAGGAACAGTTGGAGAACATCAACAAAAACCAATTAGATGATTTCGATTACATTAAATGAAAAAGCTTTTGCACAGATAAATCCAATGTAATCAAGATCCAAAGAAATGTAGTAAATTGGGAAACAATATTTACAACTAATGATTCTGACAAGGGACTTATTTCTAAAATATACAGAGAACCGAGTCATATTTTTAAAATAAAAATCCATTCCCCAATTGATAAATGGTCAAAGTATATGCAAAGGCAATTTACATATGAGGAGATCAAAGCATTCCATAGCCACATGGAAAAATGCTCTAAATCATTAATTATTAGAGAAATACAAATTAAAGCTTCTCTGAGGTACCACCTCACACCTCTCAGATTGGCAAATATGACCAGGAAGGATAATGATCATTGTTGGAAGAGATGTGGGAAATCTAGGACACTATTACACTATTACACTGTTGGTGGAGCTGTCAACTCATCCAACCCTTCTGGAGAGCTTTTTGGAACTATGCCCAAAGGGAAGCAAAAACGTGCATACCCTTTGACACAGCAATACCACTACTGGGTCTATACCCTGAAGAGATGAGGAAAAAGGGTAAAAACATTACCTGTACAAAAAAATTTATAGCAGCCCTGTTTGTGGTGGCAAAGAATTAGAAATTCAGTAAATGTCCTTCAATTGGGGAATGGCTTAGCAAACTATGGTATATGTATGTCTTGGAACACTATTGTTCTATTAGAAACCAGGAGGGACAGGATTTCAGGGAAACCTGGAGGGATCTGCGTGAACTGATGCTGAGCGAGATGAGCAGAACCAGAAAAACACTGTACACCCTAACAGCAACATGGGAGTGCTGTTCAACCTCGAAGAACTTGCTCATTCCATCAGTGCAACAATTGGGAACAATTTTGGGCTGTCTGCAAAGGAGAGTACCATCTGTATCCAGATAAGGAGCTGTGGAGTTTGAACAAAGTACAAGGAGCATTCCCTTTAATTTCGGAAAAAAACAGATATATTATAGTCTGATGTTGTTACCTCTGAGAATTCTGTTCTCTTTAAGGATATGATTTCTCTCTCATCACACCCAATTTGGATCAAGGTACAACATGGAAACAAAGTAAAGACTGACAGAGTGCTATCTGTGGGGTGGGGGTGGGGGGAGGGAAGCAAGATTGGGGAAAAATTGTAAAACTCAAATAATATCTTTAATAAAAATAAGTTAAAAAATATATAAATTTCCTCAGAGACTACAACTATCTTCATTAATTCATTTAGGAAATTGATGCAGATAAAGATTCATATAACTAATAATAATCTAAGGCTGAATCTTTAAGTAAGGACTGACTCCCAATTCAATATTGTATCCACTTTGCCACCTTGCTTCCATTTTTCCAGTGATATATTTTCAGATATATCTTTTATCCAGGGTAAAAATTCCCAGGTATTTAAAGCATTTGTTTGATAAAAATGCAGATTTGAATGATAACTCACAAAATACATTCTTCTTTTGAACTCTTTCAGAGAAAGGATTATATTGAAGTGTTCTGATTGAAACTTCTTCCTCATAACTCATTATTTCTCCTTGAGTTTATATGAAGATAATGAAAATTGTTAACAAGATTTATATATCCTCCTCTTTTTAGTGTTAGAAGAGTCTAAAAATAGTATCATTATGAATATAGCATATTGAATCTTCAAATGTTCAAATTTATATACATAATCATAATTAATATATTAATAGTATAAATTATTATTTTTATACATGGCCAGATAAAGAAGAAAAACATAATTTTGGAAATTGACAAAAACCAGGCAAAAATTTGACATCAGGGAAAGTTAAAAAAAACCCCGTTATAATAAATGCAATTGTGCAAAAATAGAAAAAAAAAACGATTTTGATAGGTAATGAGTTTTCCCTCACTATAGATGTTTTTATTATGGGAAAAGATATGCATTTGCATTATTATCATTAAAATTTAGGGATTTAGCCTCTGGTCTCAGAAGAATGCAATCTTAACTGAGTAATATAAAAGACAGACTTTTCACTGTGAAACAATCAAATACTCTCTCCAAGTTGTAATTTGTCAACATTTATTTGGAACTTAAGTCATTAAGGAATTACTAAGTGTGAGAATAGTCAGAATCATAAAATAATCTTTCAAAAGGAGTAACTTAAGTACTAAAATCAGTGCATAACACTTTAAGGTTTATGAAGTCCTTTACTAATAATCAATTTTGCAACTCACAATAATTTATGAGATTGAGTAATTAATAGTATACCCATTTCCTTTTTTTAGGATTTTATTTCTTTTGAGATTTACAATTTTCCCCCCGATCTTACGTCCCTCCCCCCCACTCCTCACAGAAGGAAATTTGTCAGTCTTTACCTTGTTTAAATGGTATACATTGATCCAAATTGAATGTGATGAGAGAGAAATCATATCCTTAAGGATGAAACATAAAGATAAAGAGATAGCAAGATCAGACAATAAGATATCATTTTTTTTTCTAAATTGAAGGAACTAGTCCATGGTCTTTGTTGAAACTCCACAGTTGTTTCCCTGGATACAGATGGTATTGCCCATTGCAACGAGCCCCAGATTGTCCCTGATTGTTGCACTGATAGAATGAGCAAATCCATCAAGGTTGATCATAGCCCCAATTGCTGTTAGGGTGCATAGTATTTTTCTGGTTCTGCTCATCTCACTCAGGAACCAGTTCATGCAAATCCTGCCAGGCTTCCCTGACTTCCCATCCCTCCTGGTTTCTAATAGAACAGTTCCATGGCATACATATACTACAGTTTGCTAAGCCATTCCCCATTTGAAGGACATTTACTTGATTTCCAATTTTTTGCCACCACAAACAGGGCTGCTATGAATATTTTTGTACAATTGATATTTTTACCCTTTTTTGTCATCTCTTTAGGGTACAGACAGAGCAGTGTTATTGCTGGATCAAAGGGTATGCACATTTTTGTTGTCCTTTAGGTGTAGCTCCAAATTTCTCTCCAGAAAGGTTGGATGAGTTCACATCTCCAACAACAATATAATAGTGTCCAAGATTTCCCACAACCCTTCCAACAATGATCATTAAACTTTCTGATCATATTGGCCCATCTGAGAGGAGTGAGGTGTTACCTAAGAGAAGCTTTAATTTGCATTTCTCTAATAAGTAATGATTTAGAGCAATTTTTAATATGACTATGGATTGTGTTGATCTACTCATGTGTAAATTGCCTTTGCACATCCTTTGACCATTTGTCAATTGAGAAATGGCTTTTTTAAAAATTTTGTTCAGTTCTCTGTATATTTTAGAAATGAATCCTTTGTCAGAAACATTGGTTGTAAAGATTGGTTCCCAGTTTACTGCATTTCTTTTGATCTTGGCTACAATGTTTATGTCTGTGCAAAAGCTTTTTAATTTAATGTAATCAAAATCACCTAGTTTGTTTTTGGTGATGTTCTCCATCTCTTCCTTAGTCATAACGTGCTTCCCTTTCCATAAATATAACAGGTAACCTACTCCTTGATCTTCTAGTTTTATTATAATATTTTTAATGTCTAAATCCTGTATCCCTTTAGATCTTATCTTGGTATAGGGTGGGAGGTGTTGGTCAAATCGAAGTTCTTCCATACTAACTTCCGATTTTCCCAGCAGTTTTTATCAAAGAGAGAATTTTTATCCCAATAGCTGTACTCTTTGGGTTTATCAAACAGCAGATTACTGTAATCATTTCCTGCTATTTCACCTAGTCTATTCCACTGGTCCACCATTCTGTTACTTAGCCAATATCAGATAGTTTTGATGACTGATGCTTTATAATATAATTTTACTTCAGGTAGGGCTAAGCCACCTTCTTTTGCACTTTATCCCCATTTTTCTTCTAAGAAATTCATCTCAGGAAGTTAGGTGATCTTCCCATGGTCCCATATGTAGTAAATCATAGAGTTAGCACACAAATCATATTCATCATACTCCAAAATAAGAGCAATTTCCACTATATAGGGTTATTACTCAATTTGTAGTTTAACACCATGGAGACAGGTGAAACTATTAATGGCATTAAACTAAACATTCTTCTATCACTCATTGCTTTTTCTACTTATCTGTAGAATTAGTTTACTGGATAGATCCGGAGATATTTGGGGCCAAGCATTAGAATAAAGTATACCAGGCCTAAATAATATGATATTAATTCTCCCACCACCTCATGCTGGGCTCAATTTGTCATCACTTATTAATGTGAAACTCTCCTTACCAGTGGCTACAGAGGCATGAATCTGTGATGGCAATATAAATTTGTGCAGTGGGTGTGTGCTACATGGAGAGGGAAAGGAGACTTTAAAAAGGATGTTGAGTAGGAGGACTCTGAATTTTTGCTACAAGACTAATTCTTGATCTTTATGGGGGTTCTTGAAATTCAAATGCATAGCAGATGTTTCATTGCAATGGTTCTTATTTACTAACTGTGGGTTGAAATAATAGGCTATGTATTTCCTATGTTCTGTTTCTTTTGAAAAAAAATCCAATGTTCTTTAATTTAGTATCATTACACTTTTATTTACATTTTTCTGAACTAGTCTTTTTATATGGAAGTTTTTGTCTTCCCTTTGATTAGAAATCATGATTCAGGTTCTCACTCTATTTGTTAGAACTTTCCAATCTAATTACAAGACCTTGAAGGTCTCATTTGGCATCTTGAAATACATGCAGATTATCTAATTTTTATTTTGTTCTTGTAATTTAATTTTGCAAAAATACTATGACCTTTCCATGATCCTTGATACAATTTCCACATTATTACTTTCCAGAAACACTGTGAAGAAAACTAAGCAGATTCAGTGCATTGTGGGTTTTCTTCACATACAAGCAAATAAACTGTAGCTATGTTAATTTAGCTGCTATAAAAACGATTGAGTTGATATGCAATACAACTCAATACAGATTCAGTGAAAATTCTGTTTTTTAGTTGATATTTTATTTTTACTAATAGGTGATAAAAGTTTTTTCAACATTCATTCATATGCCTATGTATATTTTTAAGTTACAAAATTTTCTTCCACCCTCCCTTTCCACCCTCCTCTCCTCAGTCAGCTTAACATTGAACATACATATTTGTGATAAATATGGTTACAGAGTAGTCATTTCATTATGAGGAATTAGGGATAAGGGAAAGATAAAAATAAGAGATATTTTATGATGGGTTCATCATATTCTGAAAGGTTTTTTTGGTTTTGTCTCATTTTGCTTTTCTTCCTCTGGATGGGATAGCAGTGTGTATGGTCATTCTAATGTGGCTTTCCTAGCTCTTTGAAATGCTGAGAGAAGCTGCTTCCATCAAATTTGATCATCTCACAATGTTATTGTTTTTTTTTTTTTTTTTTTGCAAGGCAAATGGGGTTAAGTGGCTTGCCCAAGGAAACACAGCTAGGTAATTATTATGTGTCTGAGGCCGGATTTGAACTCAGGTACTCCTGACTCCAGGGCTGGTGCTCTATCCAGTGCACCACCTAGCCACCCCTCACAATGTTATTGTAAATGTGTACATTTTTCTCTGGGTTCTGGTCCCTTTGGTCAGCATCAGATCCTTTTACTCATTCCATGCTTCTCTAGAATCTATTTATGGTTTCTTATCAAACAATAATATCCCACTAGTATTCATGTACCATAACTTGTCTAGCTATTCCTCAATTGGGGGGCATCCCCTTGATTTCCAATTCTTTGTTCTACAAAAAGAGCTGCTATGAATATTTTGGAATGTGGAGCTTTTTCCATTTTATATGATTTCTTCTGTATATAGACACAGAATTGGAATTGCTGGGTCAAAGAGAATGAACAAAATTATTGCTCTTTAGGAATAGTTCCATTTTGCTCTCAAGAATCAGTGACAATTCTCAAGAATCACTGTAGAAGCTTGACGTTTTCCCATGAGACAAGAAAGCATCAACAATATTTCTGTAATGATTAGATCCTGAAATACTAAGATTAGTATCACAGAATCACAGAATTTCACATCAGGAGAGGCCTCAACACTCATCCAATCTAATATATATTTGGAAAAGAAGTTCTTATACAGAATCCTCCAAAAGTAATCATCCAGTATTGATTATATAAGGTACAATCTACTTACTACTAATTCAAGAACATCCCAATTTTGAACAATCTTAAAGTTAGGAAGATTTTTTTTTATTTCATTAAGACATTCTGAAACTTCTCTGCAAATTCACTAATTATTGATTACTAAGTCCTGGGACTTCAAGGCCATGTATTACAAGTTTAATTATTCTTCTATGATATAGCTTTTTGAGCAGCTAACACATTCCTATTCAGTCTTTTCTCCTGATTAAGCATTAGCATCTATTCCAAATGACTATGAAATAAAATGATTCCAAAGTTCTTCATCATGTTTGTCACCATATCATGGATGTTGGCCAGCTTATTAATTTTATAAATAAATATACTGATCAATACATTAAATTGTATTCTAAATTTTAAAAAAGTATTCTAAATAAAATAGCTAATAAATGAATTGACCATCACAGCAAAATCATTTTTTTCTTTATATTCATGTCTTTCTATGTCACCAAATATTGTGTAACATTATTGCCTGATATATTGGAATATTGACTTATATTAAGAATAACAAGCTAAAAGAGTTGGAACTTAGATATTGGAGAAAAGACAGGGATGTACATGAGCTCTCCCACGAATATCTCTAAATTTCTTGAAAAAAAAATGTCTTACTGCAAATTCTAGAGTAAGAACCAAAAAAAGATGGGGTGAAAAAATTTCTAATGAACGACAAGTTAAAGGTCTGCAGAAAAGGTCCATCATACCACAGGGACAGTAGATTACAATTCAGTGTAAGTGGGCATGGGTAGGTTTTGCTAATAAAATAAAAATGACAATTCTATCTAAATTAAACTACTTATTTATTTCCATACCATTTATACTTCCAAACAACTTTAGTTATCTAGAAAATAAATAGTAATTAAATTGATATGGAGGAGCAAAAGATGGAGAATCTCAAGGGGAATTAATAAAAAAAAAATGCCAAAGTATACAGCCTAGCCATACCAGTTCTAAAATTATACTATAAAGCATCAGTTATCAAAACTGTTTGGTACTAGCTAAGAAATAGAATGATGGATGTGTGGAAAAGATTAAATGCAAAATAGATAGTAGGAAATGATTGTATTTATCTACAGTTTGATAAAACCAAATAGTCCAGCTTCTGGTATAAGAATTCACTTTTTTGATAAAAATTGCTGGGATAGCTAGAAGAAATTATGACAGATACTAGAATATGCTCAACTTCTTACACCCTCTACCAAGATAAGGTCAAAATGACTTCCGGATATAGACATAAAAAGACAATATTTTAAGCAAATTAAGAGAACAAAGAATATATTACCTGTCAGATCTATGGAAAGGGGAGCAGTTTATAATCAAAGAAGAGAGAGACAACATTATAAAAAGAAACTAGGGGTAACTAGGTGGCACAGTGGATAAAGCACCAGCCCTGGAGTCAGGAGTACCTGGGTTCAAATCATGTTTCAGACACTTAATAATTACCTAGCTGTGTGGCCTTGGGCAAGCCACTTAACCCCATTTGCCTTGCAAAAAAAAAAAAGAAACTGGTTAATTTTGATTACATTAAATTAAAATGGTTTTACAGAAATGAAATCAATGTAGACAAGATCATAAGTAATGTAGTAAATTGACAAACATTTTTACAACTAGTGTTTCTGAGAAATGATGCATTTCTATAATATATAGAGAGAAATGAGTCAAATTTATAATGAAAGAAGTAATACCCTAGTTGACAAATTGTCCAAGGATATGCAAAAGCAGTTCTCTGATGAAGAAATCAACGTATCTATAGTCATATGAAAAATTGATCTCTGAGGATGCTTAAATATGGAATAACAATAATTATGAGTTCCTGACCAACCAAGATGGATTTGTCGATTCCTTTTGTACAATAATCAGGGACAATTTTAAGGGACTGATGATGGAGATTATGTATCCAGAGAAGTACGTTAATGAAGCTTAAGGTAAGACCAAAATTAATTATCTTCAATTTTTAAAAGTTGTCTTGAATATTATGCAATTTTACCATCTCTAATATTTTGTTCTTTTTGGATCCAATTCTTCTCTCACAACATAATTTTGATCTATGGTTATCATAAACATAAATGTAAAGGCAACACAAAATTGCAATCTGTTGGGGAGAGTGGTGAGGAAAGTGAAGGTGAGAGAAAACTAAAAACCTTGAAAAAAGTGATTGGCAGAAACTACCATTGTATGTATTTGAAAAACAAATAAAGCATTTAAAAATGATAAATATAGAAATAATTTTATCTCAATAGATAGAAACTTTGGGAAAATAGGATATTTGTTCCCATTAAAAACACTAGAAAATATGGATTAAATGGAGAATTTCTTAAAATGTAAAACAATATCTGCTCAAAACCATCAGAAAGCATTATATGTAATGAGGATAAATAAGCATCAGTTACAATAAGATAAGGGGTGAAAAAAAGATCTCCAATATCAATACTACTATTTAATATTGTATTAGAAATGCTAGTTTTAGCGATAAGAGAAACAATAATTTGTACAGATTATAAGAAACAATGAGAAAATAAAACTTTCTTTCTTGGATGAATTATGTTACTAGAGTTACAGAATATATAATAAAGCCAAATAAATAATCATTTAAAATAACAAGACATTTTTGATTATATTAAATTAAAAAAAACTTTTACACAGAAAAAACCAATGTAATAAATATCAAAATAAATGCAATAAATTGGAAAATAATTTTTACAGCTAGCATTTTTGACAAAGGACTCAGTTCTAAAACATATAGAGTTAGGCAGAATTCTGTCCTCGCCTATTTTAGTAAAGATTTTATATAGAATTGGAACCAATTTTTCCTTAAATGTTTGATAGAATTCATCTTTTAATCCATCTTGACCTGGAGATTTTTCCTTAGGGAGCTCAATAATGATTTGTTGAATTTCTTTTTCTGATTTTGGGTTGTTTATATATCTAATTTCTTCTTCATTTAATTTGGGCAATTTAGATTTTTGTAAATATCCATTTCACTTCGATTATCAAATTTATTGGCATTTTGTTGAGCAAAATAATTTCACATTGTTACTTCAATTTCCTCCTCATTGGTGGTGAGTTTACCTTTTTCATTTATGATACTAATAATTTGGTTTTCTACTTTCTTTTTTTCTCAATCAAATTAATCATAGGTTTATCAATTTTATTGGTCATTTATAAAGCCAATTCTTGGCATTATTTATTAGTTCAATCGTTTTCTTACTTTCAATTCTATTTGGTATTTAATTGGGGGTTTTTAATTTGTTCTTTAATTTTTTTGCATGTTTAGTTCATTGATTTCCTCTATCTCCACTTTATGGTTGTAAGCATTTAAAGATATAATATATCCACTGACAACATCCTTATCCTGCAAGTTTTTGCATGTTGTCTCATTATTGTCATTATCTAGGATGAAATCATTGATTCTTTCTGTAATTTGTTGCTTGATCCACTCATTATTTAAAATGATTTTACTTAGTTTCCAATTAGTTTTAGCTTTATGCCTTCCTGGCCCATTATGGTATGTGCTTTTTATTGCATTATGATATAAAATGATATATTCACTATTTCTGGCCTTCTGTATTTAATTATTAGGTTTTTATGTCCCTTTACATGTTCAATTTTTGTGTAAGTGTCATGTGCTGTGGGACAAAATAAGTATATTCCTTTCTATCACCACTCAGCTTTCTCCAAAGGTCTATCATGTCTAGCTTTTCTAACATTCTATTTATTTCCTTAACTCCCTTCTTGTTTATTTTAGGGTTAGATTTATGAAAATATGAGAGCTGGAGGTTGAGGTCTCCCACCAGTAGACTTTTGTGGTATATGTCAATCTGTAACTCATTCAACTTCCCTAAAATTTTTGATGCTAAACCACTTGGTGCATACATATTTAGTATTAAAATTACTTCATTGTCTATGGTACATTTTAGGAGGATATAGCTTCCTTCTTTATATCTTTCAATGAGATCTGTTTTTGGAGTTGCTTTGTCTGAGATATGGATTGTTACCCCTACTTTTTTCACTTCAGCTGAAGCTAAATATATTTTTCTCCAACCTTTAACCTTTACTCTGTATGTATCTCTCTGCTTCAAATGAGCTTCTTGTAAGCAGCATATTATAGGATTCTGATTTTAATCCAGTCTGCTATTTGCTTATGTTTTATGGGAGAGTTCCATCCCATTCACATTCAAAGTTATAAATATTAATGCTTTTATTGCCCTCTATGATATCTTCCCTCTGTTTACCTTTCCCCCTATTCTTCACTTTATCCATATTCCCCAGTATTTTCTTTCTGAATGTCACCACCTTCAGTATATTTTCCCCCTTCTAAGTGAGATCTTGCCCTTTCTTTCCCTTTTCCCTTTTCCCCCCTCTCATTACATTCCTTTTGTTATCTCCTCTTTTCCTACCCCTCCTCCTTTCACCTTTTTATACTTGAAAGGTAAGACAAGTTCTCAACTTAACTGAGTATGTGTATGCTAACTTTAGGCCTGATCTGATGAGATTAAGATTAAAGAGGTTCTCAATATCCTCCTTTCTTCCTCTCAATTACAATAGGTCTTTTTCTATCTCTTTATGTAATGTGATTCACCCCATTCAATTTCCTCCATCATGCCATCTCTCCTGTATAATCCTTATTGCAACTCCTTAGTTTCCAAACTGGTTTTTTCTGACTGCTTTCTCTTTTATCTGATAGTTCTGGAATTTGGTCACAATATTCCTTGGTGTTTTCATTTTGGGATCCTTTTCTGGAGGGGAATGATGTATTCTTATAATAATTATTTTGTCCTCTGGTTCCATGATATCAGGGCATGGTATCATGATGTCCTTTAATTTTAAATCCAAGTTTTTTTTTCTCTTCAATGTTTTCAGGAAGCCCCACGATTCTTATGTTGTCTCTTTCTTCATTCTATTCTCAAGGTCAGTGTTTTTGCTGATGAGATATTTTACATTGTCTTCTATTTTTTATTTTTTTGGTTTTGTTTAATAGATTCTTGCTGTCTCAGAAATTCATTAATTTCCCCAGATTCCATTCTTATTTAGAGAAGAATTTTCCCTCATTTACCTTTTTCAACCCCTTTTCCAATTGATCAATTCTAATTTTGAAAGAGTTTTCCATTTGTCCAAATGTAGTTTTGAGAGGATTATTTTCTTTTTGCATTTGTTCAATTGAGGATTTGAGAGAATTATTTTCTTTTTGTATTTGTCCAATTTTATTTTCCAAAGACTCCTTGTTGCAGGATGTTAATTTTCTCTTGCAAGATATTAATTTTCTCTTGAGTTTCTTTTTCCAATTTTTCCTGCTGATTTTAAATTTCTCCCTGATTTATCTAGGAAGTCTTCCTGGGATGGAGCCCCATTCATATACTCCCCAGAAGTTCTAGATCTCTCTGAGTCAGGGTCTTTACTTTGTAGCTAGTTTTCTTTGGACCTCTCTTTTACTCTGACCTTTCTTCATTTTCCTAGGATCTTGTGTTGAGGGAGGGCCTGGCCCACAGAGGTTTGGTTTTGAAATCCCTAGAGGCTTTGCTCACTTGGTTTAGTACCTCCAAGTGGGTCGGTCATTTGGGGGTGCTGGTTGCTTTCTCTGTTGTATCTGTGGTCTCCCTAGGCCTGGAGTAGGTGGAGGGGCAGCAGGTTCTGAATTATCCTTGAACAATTGCGGGGCTATGCCTTGTGGAGAGAATATTGATCTCCCTTTCAGCTGAGTGAGTTCTGATGCTTAAACCTGAGCCTGGTGGGGGAGGGCAGGTGAAGGGGCTATTACTGTGTTTGTTCTAGGAAGAGGACTCTGCTGAAAATATGGAGCTCATACTCTGAACTGAGGTAATCAATATTCATCAGCAGTTTGCAACTGTCTGTGCTGGGTCTCCTCAGACCTCTGGAGAAAACCTCTGTGGCCTTGGAACCTAGCTTCCATGGTCAAAGCCTCCGCAGCTGATCTTATGTTAGTCCAGTCTTCACCCTGCCACCACTTGCTCTCTGTTCTCTACCCCACTCCATTCATCCATGATACCAGGTTACAGATGTTTTGGTAGATGTTCTTCTCCTAGCTTTTCTTTCTGGGTTTTACTGATAGGATTTCTGTTAAGAGGTTTCTTTCATATTATTTCTATGGGAAAGCCAAGAGACCTTAGTTCAGTGTATATCTTGTCTCTGCCATCTTCACCAGAAGTCTTGCAAAAACAATTTTCAACATTTATTTCCAAAACCTTGAATAGCAAATTCTCTCCCTCCCACCCTATTTCCCCGGTTAAGATAATAAGTTACTTGGGGTAGACTAAAACTCTGTAG
Organism: Macrotis lagotis; assembly: GCF_037893015.1. Classification (NCBI taxonomy): domain Eukaryota; kingdom Metazoa; phylum Chordata; class Mammalia; order Peramelemorphia; family Peramelidae; genus Macrotis; species Macrotis lagotis. The sequence continues at coordinate 385,607,548 of NC_133658.1, read as the reverse complement.
CCATAAAAAAAAATCATTACTGCATTAGTCATGTTGCAAAAATAAACATAAATCTCCCCTTGGAAAGAAAGATAATTTCAAAATAAATTAAGTGAGAGAAAAAAAGTATACATCAGTCACCATGAACTCTGCCTTTGGGATTGATAAAATTGTTTACCATAAGTCCACTAGAGAAATTTCTTTAACATTGTTTTCCCATAATTGCTATCTCTAGCTGTATTTCCCTCACAGCTATTCCCACCACCCCTATTCTCTTTCTTTTCTCTATGTGACTCCCCAAAAGTGTGTCATACCAGACTACTCTCTCCAATGATCTTTCCTTTCTTCTCTCATTTGCACCTCCCCTTCTCACCCCTCTACTCTTTTCCCCAGCCCTTTCCTCATCTGTTTTCCTGTAGTGTAAGACAGATTTCACTGCATGATTAAATGTGTATCTTATTCCATCTCTGAGTCACTTCCTTTTTTTTTTTGCAAGGCAAACAGTGTTAAGTGGCTTGCCCAAGGCTACACAGCTAGGTAATTATTAAGTGTCTGAGACTGGATTTGAACCCAGGTACTCCTGAATCCAGGGTTGGTGTTTTATCCACTACGCCACCTAACCTCCCTTTCTGAGGCACTTCCAAAGAGATTTTGGCTCATTTTGCTCTCCCTCACTTTCCCCCCTCTTCCACTCCACAGCTATAAGTTATATGAAATAACAACCGATTCTAACTCTATTTCCCCTTTTTCCCAGTACATTCCTTTCACCCCTAATAACTCCATAGATTATGCTTTCAAATTCAAAGTAATCCTTTTGCATTGTCCATATATACTTTCTCTAACTACCCTAATAAATGAGAATTCATATGAGTTATCAGTATCCTCTTCCCTTTGCAGAAGAAATATATGCAGCCCAGCATGATCAAATTACTCAAAACTTGCCCTTCTCTTCATTTTCTGGTCTTTTCATCATGAAAGTTTGAAAGTTCCCTATTTCATAGAGTGTTCATCTTTTACCCTGAAGAGTATATTCGTTTTTTCTGGGCAGTTGATTCTTGGTTGTAATCCAAGTTATTTTTCCTTCCAGAGTATGATATTCCAAGCCCTTCAAGGCCTTAATGTAGAAGTTGCTAAATCTTACATTTTCCTACAATAACTCCATGTTTATTGAATTGTTTCTTTCTGCTGCTTATAATATTTATTTCTTGACTAGGAAGTTATGAAAATTGTCCATAATATTCCGGTCAGTTTATATTTTTGCATCTCTTTCAGGAAGTGATCAGTGGATTCCCTCAATATCTATATTATGATCTGCTATGATGTCAGAGCAATTGCATGGAGAATTTCTTGAAAAATGAAATCTGTGGTCCCTTTTTGGTCATAAAATTCATATAGTTCAATGAATCTTCAATGATCTCTTCCTGATATACTTTCCAGGTCATTTATTATTCCAATGAGATATTCCACATTTTCTTCTATTATTTTATTATTTTGGTTTAGTTTTATTGTTTTTACTTCTACAGTGAAGCCAAGATGATGGCATGAAGCCAACAATTTCCCAGAGATTTTCCCTACAAAAGCTAAATGAAGCCTTTACTCTAACAATACAATTAGATATCTCACCAAGAAAAAGAGAAGATTTAAAGAAATTTTCAATATTGTGGAGGATCTTCAATGAAGCTGTTTCTTTGGGGGGAAAGGAGAACTAAGATTCAGGAGGCAGGAGAGCAGAAAAACTAACAGAAGACTTTTAGCCACAGTGCAATCTGGGTACTGACAGCTTGACAACAGCAGAGGTCCCTGCAACTAGATAGCAAGCCAGTAGGGAAGACCTCAACCCCAAACAAAATCTGAACACTGAGAACACCAGGGTAAAAGACAGAGTTGGGGTGGGACTAAATTACTGTTAAGTCAGAACCTGGACATAAAGGAGGAAACAAACCTCTGCAAAGGTGAGAACTGGACTGCCTCAGCAACATTTTGGCCATCACCAAACCAGGGATCAGAACCCAACTCCAGAAAAAAAGCATGGATCTATATACCCCATACACTAGGTGTAGAGCTAAAACAACATAGATGAGTAAAAAATTTAAAAGAGTGCTCATTATTGAAAATTAGTTTACAGACAAAGATGACAACAATGTCATGTCTGAAGAAGAAAGTAATGAAAAATAACTCACATGGGAAGTATCAAAACAATCATTAAAATAGATTCAAATAGAAAAGTTCATCAATGTATTTAAAAGATTTAAAAACCAAAGGATAAAGGAAGAAGAAGAAAAATGGAAAAAGAAATGAAAGTCATGCAGGACAATTATGAAAAATTGATCAAAGAATTCAACTGTATTAAAAGTAAAAATAACCAACTGGAAAAGGAAACCCAAAGGCTAATTGAAGAAACTGAACTATTAAAATTTAGAATTGAACAAATGTAAACCAAATGATCTAAAGGACTACAAAATTCCATACCAAAAAAAAATAGAGTTTGAAAAAAATTGTAGAAAATGTAAAGTACATTTCAGGGAAATGAATGACCTGCAAAATAGTTCCAGGAGAGATAGTCTACAAATCATCAGACTACCAGGAAGCCTAGATCAAAAAACAACCTGAAAACATCATGCATGAAGTACAATATCAATGTTTGTGAAATTCCTATATAGAAAGGGGTCCCTGATATCCTTCTGGGCCCTGAGAAACTCCTTACTCCTTATAAATATAAATTTGGCTAGGCCCATTTGGGTCTGAAAATAACCAGATAGAACCCAAATGCTTGACCCTGTGGGTCACAGATATTCCATCAATTTGCTGTCTCAATATTTTTCTAATCCCTGTATAGAAGGAGTCCTTGACACCTTCCTGGGCCCCGAGAAACTCCTCAGGAAATATAACTTTGGCTGAGCGCCTTGGGTCTGAAAGTTGTCTGATAGAACCCAGGTCTTTGACTCTTGGGGTCAGAGATATACCATAAAATTGTCTAAGATTCACAAAACACCATTGTTAGCCTAATTATTTTGTTGTATCTGTAATATTCCTGTTTCCTTCCAGGACTACTTCCCCCTTCCCCAGATGAGAATGGAACCATAAGATAATAAATTCCACTCCCACAAACCTGTGGAAAGCCCATGAATATGTGACTCTCTCCATCTCAGGAAAAATATTCAAACATTACACAAAGACCCTGAAGCTTTGCCACTCTGTCTAGTCCTCTATTTATATGGAAACGTATGTTTATATATGATAATGACAAGACAATATATTTAACTGCTGTCTTTGCTTCTGTATCCTTCTTGCTCTCAGTATTCCCCTCCTCAAAACACTATAAAAACCCCTATCCCTTGAACACTCAGGTACTGTCTGATTTGGGTACTCTTCATCCCCAGGCAGTTCCTTTAAAATAAAGATCTCCAAATGTATCAAATTCTGGTCTCTGTCTTACTCTTTGGGTATAGCAGCAGGAAATTATAAGGGAAAACTGCCCACATCTACTAGAAGAAGATAACAATATAACCATTGAAAGAATCCGCAGAAAGAAACCTCAGGACAAAAATCCTATGGGAGTAAAATTCCAGAACTCTCAAATAAAGGAGAAATTATTGCAAGCAGTAAAAAGAAAAAATTCAAATACAAATAAAATACAATCAGACTTATACAAGACCTATCAGCCTCGACAATGAAGACCTGTAATAACATGCTTTGGAGAGCAAAGGACATGAGATTATAGCCCAGAATTTACTACCCTGCAAAATTCAGCATATTTTGTCAGAGAAAAAGGTGGATGTACAACAAAATAGAGGACTTCCAGAACTTCCTGACTGAAAGACCAGAAATGAAGACTTAATTCAACAGCCAAATATGTAACTAAAGAGTTATATTAAAAAAAGTAAATGAGGGGCAGCCAGGTGCTGCAGTACATAGAGCAGTGGCCCTGGAGTCAGGAGTACCTGAGTTCAAATCCAGCCTCAGACACTTAATAGTTACCTAACAGTGTGGTCTTGGGCAAGTCACTTAACCCCATTGCCTTACAAAAACCTAAAAAAAAATCTTTAATAAAAAAGGTAAATGAAAAGGGGAAGGAAAAACAAAACAAAACAAAACAAAACAAAACAAAACAAATATTGGTCAAGACCATCAAATTATATACAAACCTAAAAGGGAAGATATATAATTTCTAATTCTTTAGAACTTTATTTCTCTTATGATAAAGTATAGAATATAATTGAAGAGAATGGACCTAAAGGATATGGGTATAGTTAGTGTAATCTCTACATTGAAGAGGTCCAAGATGACATCACTATGTTTAAGACAGAAATCCCTGAAGTAAAAAGGGTGTGTTAACTTTAAACATATGTGTCTCATTATCCTTTGAATCACTTTAATTCTACTATTCTTTGCACTTTGTCTAATGAGTGTATCATAAACTGAGAGATCCTGAGTCAGTGTCTCTTGTAACTTAGAAACACTGGAAAAGTTCTCAGGTGAGAACTTAGAACATCCCAGTACTTAGATATCTTTAAGATTCTTGAAATTAATTATATCTGGATTGACTTAACTCCTATTTCACTTAACAAGGGGACTAAATACCTGGATGGGGAGGGGGGAGTAAAGTATGGAATCAAATAGGCTTTGCTTTGCTTAACAAGGGGTTAAATACCCTGACCCTTAGTGAGGGAGGGGGAGCAAGCAGAAAAGTGTGAGCAAAAATGGGCCTGGAGTGAGGGGTACAAATATTTACCAAAAAGATATAGTTTTGGATTACAATTTGGCTCATGAGAAGGATTGTGTGTTTTTGAAAGGTACTTGAAAAGAGGGTAAAGAATGATTATAATTATAATTTTATACATTTTGAGTAAATGCTACTTATCAAGCAATCAAGCAAACAATCTGTAATGATACTTTTATAACATTTTGATCTTATCAAGCAATCAGATAATCAAAGTGTTATTGATGATCCATGATTAATAATGTTAGAGTGATAAATAACAACAAGAGAAGAGGCACAAAGATTGATAAATTTGGAGGGAAAGAAGGAAGAATGTGAATGATGAGTAAATTCTATTCATTAGATTTAGCACATAGTAGGAATAAGATGCATTCTGACTTGGATTTACAAATATATCCTATTCTACAGGAAGTAGGGGGAATGGGAAAGGGAAAAGTAAGGGAAGAAGAGACTGATGAAAGTGATGGTGAAGATACAAATGAAAATAACCTGAAAGTTAAAATTTTAAAAGAAACATCATAGGGGAAATGTAGTAAAATTTTGATTAGTGGAAAAGAGACCAGGAAAGAGAAAAATATAAATGGAGAAAGAGCATGGAGGGAAATAAGAATTAATAATCTAAACTGCAAATGTGAAAGGGATGAACTGTCCCAAAAAATGGAAGGAGATAGCAAAATGGATTTTAAAAAAGAATCCTACAATATGTTGTTTACAAGAAACACATCTGAAGTAGAGTGATACACACAAGGTAGAGGCAAAAAATTGAAGCAAAATGTATTATGCTTCCACTGAAATAAAAAAAAAATCAATGATAGCTAACCTAATCTTAGAAAAGGTAAAACAAAAGTCAACCTTATTAAAAGGGATAGGGAAGGAAGCTACATCTTCTTAAAAGGCACCAATGTTAATGAAGTTATATCATTATTAAACATGAATGCACCTGGTGATATTGCATCCAATTTCCCAGAGGAAAAACTAAGTGAATTTCAAGGAGACATAGAGAGTAAAACTTCATTAATGGGGCACCTGAATCTCCCTCACTCAGAACTAGATAAATCTAACAAGCAAATAAGCATGAATGAAGTTAAGAAGGTGAATGAAATCTTAGAAAACTTAGAAATGATATACTTGGGAGAAAACTTAATGGGGATAAAAAAGAATATATCTTTTTCTTGGCAGTACATGGCCTATATACCAAAATTGAACATGTACCAAGGTACAAACTTCTCAGACAATCATGCAATAAAAACTGCATGCAATAAAGGATCATGGAAAGATAAGCTCCTCAAGCAGCTAAGTGGAACAACAGATAGAGCACCAACACTGGAGTCAGGAGTCCCTGAAATCAAATCTGATCTCAGACACTTAATAATTATCTAGCTGTGTGACCTTGGGCAAGCCACTTAACTCCATTTGCCTTGCAATAAAATATAATAAAAGATGAAAATGAAAGATAACAACTAAGTGGAAATTAAATAACTCTATCTTAAACAATGAGTGGATCAAACAGCAAAAAATATAAATAATAAATAATTATATTCATGATAATGATAATAATGAGATATCAAAACAAAATTTATAAGATGGAGACAAGGCAGTTTTGAATGTAAAATTTGTATTTCTAAATGCCTATATGAATTTAAAGGAGAAAGAAAAGATCAATGAATTGGATATGCAACTATAAAAGGTAGGAAAAAAAAGAACAAATTGGAATTGTGAATGGATCCAAACTTTCTGGAGAGCAATATGGAACTATGCCAAAAAGCAATAGAACTTTTCACACCTTTTGACTCAGAAATTCAAATTCTAGGTCTATATACAGAATAAATTATAGAAAAAGGAAAATGTCCAACATTTTCCAAAATATTCATAGCAGCTCTTTGTGTAGTGGCAAAGAATTGGAAATTGAGGTGATGCCCATCAATTGGGGAATGACTAAACAAATTATGGTACATAAATACTATGGAATTCTATTGTTCTATAAGAACCCATAAATTTTTGGAGTCTAGTCTTATGCTGAATGAAGGGAGGAGAACCAAGAGACATCAAGTGCAAAATTATGTGATGAGCAGAATTTAAGAAAGTAGCACCTCTCAGCAGTCCATTGTTCTAGAACCACGGTATTAGATTGGCTATAGGGTATATTATCCCCATTCAGAGGAAGTAAAAAAGCAAAACAAAACTCACAGAAAAACACTTCAACAATCTGATGAACATTTTACAAAAATTCTATCTCTTTCCCTTAATCCTAATTCCTCATACAGAAAATTACTAATCTGTAAAGACGTTTATCATAATATGTATGTACAATGTTATCTTGCCTGTTCAATGCATAGAGGTGGGGGGTGGGAAGGGAGTTTAGAAGGAAATTTTGTAACTTAAATATATACATGTGCATTCCAATGAAAATAAATTTAAAAAAATTTTAAAAGATAAAGAACAAATTAAAGGCCACAATTAAATATTAAGTTAAAAATTCTGAAAATCATGGGAAAGAGTAATAAAATTGAAAGCAAGAAAACTGTTAATTTAACAAAGAAAACTAAAAGATGGTTTAGATAGACAAATTACCAGTATCAAAAATGAAAACAGTGAACTAACCACTAATGATGTCTAAATTAAAGAGAAAATTTGGAGCTACTTTCCCAAAGTGCATGCTAATAAATTGGATTAACTGAGTTAAATGGATGAATATTTACAAAAATACAAACTGCCCAGGTTAACAGTATAGTAAATAGTTTACTTAAATAAACCCATTTCAGAAAAAGAAATGGAAGAAAACTAACTTCAATGAACTCCCTAAGAAAAAGTCTCCAGGTCCAGATGGATTTACAAGTGAATTTTATCAAACCTTTAAGGAATAACTATTTCCTATTCTATATAAATTATTATTAATAAATAGGAGAGGAAGGGGGTCTTCCAAACTCCTTTTGTGACACCAACATGGTGCTGATATGTAATTCGGGAAGAAACAATAGGCAAAATTAATGGCCAATCTCCCTAATGAATATTAATGTAAAAATCTTAAACTAAATTTTAGCAGTGAGACTACAGCAAGTTATTATGAGTTTAATAGTCAATGATCAGGTAGAATTTATACCAAGGAATCAGGGATGATTCAACATTGGGAAAATACTCACCATAATTAAACTTATCAAGAGCAAACCAAAGGTATCAATTTGATTATCTCAATAGATGCTGAAAAAGCCTTTGGTAAAATACAATATCTTTTCTATTAAAACACTAGAAAGTTTAGGAATAAATGAAGTTTTCCTTAAATAAATAAATTGTATCTATCTAAAACTTTCACAAATACTATATGGAATTATATGCTTGGACATTTCCAATAAAATCAGGTATGAAACAAGACTGCCCATTATCACCTTTATTATTCAATATAGTATTAGAAATACTAGCTGTAGAAAGAAGAATAGCAAAAGAAATGGAAGGAATCAAAACTGGCAAAGAGGAAGCAATTTCACTCTTTGCAAATGATAAAATGGTATACTTAGAAAACCCAAGAAACTCATATAAAACCTCCTTGAAACAATTAACAAATTTAGGTAACTAGTAGGATATAAAATACACCCACATAAGTCATCAGCATTTCTATATTTGAACAACAAATCTGAAGACCAAGACATAAAAAAAAGAGAAATTCTTTTTAAAATAACTACAGATAACATTAAATCCCTGGGAATCTACCTCCCAAGACAAACCCAGAAACTGAATGAACACAATTTGAAAGCACTTCTCATCCAAATAGTCAGATCTCAATAACTGGAAAAATGTCAAATGCTCATAATGAGATCAAACAACTATAATAAAAGTAAAAATTCTACCCAAATTAAATTACTTTTTTTCAGTGACATGAAATGCCAATCAAATTACCAAATCAATACTTTACTAAGCTAGGAAAAATAGTAACAAAATTCATCTGAATCAACAAAGAGGCAAGAATAGCAAGGGAATTCACAAAAAAAAATGCAAAGAAAGTGATGAAATTCAACAAGATTTAAACTATATTATAAAGTAAGAGTCATCAAAACTTCCTGTTTGCTTTTTAAGAAATACAGAGTAAGACATCAATGTATAAAGATAGGTTCAATAGAAGACTCAGTGAAGGACCACAGCAATCTACTCTATCACAAATCCAAAGACATCAGTTTCTTGGATAAGACCTCACTATTTGACAACAAATGTTGGGAAAACTGGAAAATAATATGGCAAAAACTAGGCATGGGGGGGGGGGGGAGGCAGAGCCAAAATGGCAACAAAAGTGCCTCTCTTAGGCTCTCTCTCTCTCTCTCTCTCTCTCTCTCTCTCTCTCTCTCTCTCTCTCTCTCTCTCAATTTTCAAGAGACAGAAACCACAGAAAGATCCAGTGAGGCAATTCTCCAGCCCAAGGTAACCTGGAAAATAGTGGAAAAGCTCCACTTCACAGGGTTAGAGGGGTGGCCGACCAGAGTGAAAGAACTTCAGCCTCCCAGGGGCAGCCCCAGACGGCCTGGGAGCTGCGGTTTAAGTAGCAGGGGGCAGTTTCCTGACCTACACCCTGGTAAGCACCAGGCACAACTTGAAAGATCAGTAGGGGGACCTCTGCTAGAATAAGTGATGCCCTCAGCAAGCAGCATGGCCACTGCAGCCCAGGTCCAGGAAATGGAAGGAGGCAGAGTCCATAAGCAGGAGCTCCTAGGCAACTGAGTTTTGAGTACTCAGCCTTCCAAAGGAAGAGGAGTGGAGAGAGACTTCCAAAGTCTGTCCTCTGTACCTGGAACAGGACTCTGGGGCTCTGACCACATTCAGATCCTGATCACAGTATAGGAACCCCATAGAACAGCAGCCTCCCCTCACCTAAAACCCATGGCAGAGGGGTGTGCTTGTGTTCATTCACAGACCAGGAGGGAAGACAGAGTCTCACACACTGAAATCCTTGTGGGGGTGGGTTTCCAATAATACTCAAAAACTCAGGAACCATCCCAAGACCAGGCACAGACTGGGGAAATGAGTAAACAGAGGCAAAAAGGGAACACCATTGAGAAATACATTGTCCATGATCCCAAGAAGGATCAAAATACTCAATCTGAAGATGAAGAAGTATAAACTCCTGCAGCTAAAGCCTGCAAGAAGCATGTAAATTGGGCTCAAACTATGACAGAGCTCAAAAAAGATTTTCAAAATCAAGTAAGGTATATAGAACAAAAATTGAGAAAAGAAATGAGAGAGATGCAGGAAAACCATGAAAAAGAGGACAGCAGCTTAGGCAAGGAGAACCAAAAAAATGCTATTTGTCAGATCTATGGAAAGGGGATAAATTTATGACCAAACAAGAATTAGAGCACATTATAAACTGCAAAATGAAATATTTTTATTATTTTAATTAAATAGTTTCTGAACTAATAAAATCAGTGATGCCAAAATTAGAAGGTAAGAAGAAAGATTAGATAAGTCACAACTAGGAGTCCTGATAAAGGTCTCATTTAAAAATATATAAATAATTTATCAAATTTGCAAGGTCCCAATTCATTTTCCAATTGATAAGGCATCAAAGGTCATAACCTTTGTTTTCAAATGAAGAAATTAGGGACATATATAATCATGTGAAAAATGTTCCAAATCATTATAAATTAGAGGAATTCAAATTAAAACAACAATGAGGTATCATCTAACAAATATTAGATAACCCAAGATGAGAAAAAGGGAAAATGATCAATGTTGGGGTGGTTATGGGAGAATTGAGACATTGATGCATTGTTGATGGACTTATGTATGGTTCCAACCTTTCTGCCCAATGGTCAATAAAACTATTCTTACCCTTTGACCCAGCAATTCCAATTCTAGGTCTATATCCAAAATAAATTATAAATAGATTTGAAAATATTCATCGCAACTCTTTTTTTAGTGGCAAAGAACTAGAAATTGAGTGGGTGAGTGACCATGAAATGGGGAATGGATAAACAAATTATGGTACATGAATTACTATAGAATGCTATTGATCTATAAGAAACCTTAAATGGTCAGATTCTAGAGCAACATGCAATGACTTGTGGGATCTGATGCTGAGCAAAGGGAGCAGAACCAAGAAAATAATGTACACATTAGTGACAACATTGTGAGATGAAGAACCTGCAGCTCCTCTCTGCAGATCAGAGACTTAGGACAACTGCAATAGACTGACAGTGGTCTGTGTTATCCCCATCCACATGAAGAATAAAAAAAAGAAATGAAACACACTCACACACACAGATACAGACAGACATACACACACACACACACACACACACACACACACACACACGCAGAAAATCTCTTCAGAATCTGTTGAACACTTTATGAAAATTATCTCTTATGTATCTCTTTCCAGTAATCCTAAATACTCATATTGAAAATAAATTCTCTGTAAACATGCTTATCAAAATATGTATGTACAATGCTAACCTGACTTCTGTTGGGGGTGGGGGGTAGGAATGGAGTGAGGAAGGAAATTTGTAACTTAAAAATTTACATATGCATATGAATGGCAATAAATAAATAAATAAATATTTTTAAAAAGATGCTAAAAATATGACATTGTGCAATTCCAAAAAGAAAAAAGAAAGAAAAGGAAAGGAAAACTTATAAAATTCAAATCTTCTTTTATACTTTGGCTGATATTTTTGTGACCTTCCTCATTTTATTTCAGTGTCTCAATTTTTCTATGGAAATTTCATGCTACTCTTCCTATTTCATGTACTATCTTATTTATATTTCATCTGAGTGCTTATAATTTGCTCATTTATAATACATATATTTTATTATATTAGGCTTTTACTTCTTTCTCCTCTTTTATGACTCCTAGGGAACAGTTTTCCCTTTCCATAAAATTTTCATTTAAAGTTGCATCATATAATTTTAAGGACTTGCTTACATCAACAGGGCAACAATCAGGCACAATTTTGGGATATCTGCAATGGTGAATGCCATCTGTATCCTGAGAAAGAATTGTGGAGTTTGAACAAAGACCAAAGACTATTACTTTTAATTTAAAAACAAGTTGTTTTATTATGTAATTTTGCTATATCTCATGCTATAATGTTCCTTTCTTAAGGATATGATTTCTCTTTCATCACATTCAACTTAGATCAATGCATACTTTGGGAATGATGTAAAGACTAACAAACTGCCTACTTTGGGGGCTGTGGGGAGGGAAGCAAGATTGGGGAAAAATTATAAAACTCAAAATAAATAAAACCTTTCTAAAAATTAGAATGACAATTACTGTATTTTATTCCTATATTTTAAAATATATTATTATCAAGTCAAGAATTCTTTACTTCACTGGAGGAGACAAGATACTGGCAGGAGAATAGCCTCTCAGTGCTCTCTCCAAAATATTTCAAAAACCTTAAAATTATGACTCTAAATTTTCAAGATACAAATGCCATGGAAAGATCCAGTGAGGCAATTCTCCAGCCCAAAGTAACCTGGAAAATAGTGGGAAGGCTCTATTCCATGGGGTTGGAGGGGCAACAGAGATTCAGCCTTCCAGTTACAACCCCAGGGCACGTAGGTCCCTGGGAGACCCAGCTCCTGTCAGCAGAAGCATTTTCCTGACCTCTCACCCCAGGCAATACTAAGTGCAACTTGGTATATCAGCCAGGAAAACTATGCTAGAGCAAGCTCAAAGCCCAAGGCAGCATGGCCCTCCTCAGCATAGCTGTGGCCCATAGTGTAGCCCAGATCACAGGAAACAGAAGAAGGCCTGTGGAGCCCACCCAACAGGAGCTTCAGCTGCTGCTCCCTAATTGCACAGCCCACAGAAGGTAAGGGAGTGGAGGGAGACTGCTAAGGTCTATCCTCTGTTCCTCTGACAAGACTCTGGGACTTTGACCACATTCAGACCCTGGCCACAGTCTGGGGCCCAGAGGGGTGAGGTTGTCACAATTAAACAGATCAGGATAGCAGTCAGAGCCTCAGAAACTGAGGTTCTTGCAGGGGTCTTCCAATAACACTCAAAAATTCAGGAAGTGCATCAAAACTAGGCACAGGTTGGGGAAATGAGTAAACCGACAAAAAAAGAGGAACCTGACCATAGACAATTACTTTGGTTCTATGGAAGACCAAAATACAAAATCTGAAGATGAGAAAGTCCAGTCTTTTGCATCTAAAGCCTCTAAGAAATATAGAAGTTGGGCCCAGGCAATGACAGAGGTCAAAAAAGATTTTGAAAATGAAATAAGGGAGGTTGAAAAAAATGGGAAAAGAAATAAAAGAGATGCAGGAAAAACATGAAAATGAAATCAGCAGCTTAGTCAAGGAGAACCAAAAAATGAGGAAGAAAATAACATTAAAAACAGTTCAAGGGGCAGCTAGGTGGCACAGTAGATAGAGCACTGGCCTTGGAATCAGGAGTACCTGGTTCAAATCTGACCTAAGACACTTAAAAATTACCTAGCCATGTGGCCTTGGGCAAGCCATTTTAACCCCATTGCCTTGAAAAATCTAAAAAAATAAATAAAAAAACAAAAATAGTTCAGGTCAAATGAATAAAACAGGTCAAAAACTTTTTGAGGAGAAGAATGATTTAAAAAGCAGAATTGACCAGATGGAAAATGAGATAAGTAAACTCTCTGAGGAAAACAAATCATTCAGATGTAGAATGGAACCAAAGGAAGTTGATGACTTTTAAATAAATAAATCATCACCGAAAGAATTAAAACCTAGAAGAAAATGTGAGAAATCTCATTGAAAAAACAAGTAATCTGGAAAAACAGATCCAGAAAAAGATAATTTAAAAATTATTGGACTACCTGAAAGTCATGGTCAGGAAAAGAGTCTTGAACTTATTTTTAAAGATATTCTACTGGAAAATTGCCCTGATATCCTAGAAGCAGAGGGGAAAAATAGAAATTAAGTGAATCCACTGATGTCCTTCAGAAAGAGATCCAAAAAAAGCAAGCTCTAGGAATATTATAAACAAGTTCCAGAGCTCCTAAGTCAAAGACCAAATACTACAAGTAGTCAGCATGAAACAATTAAAATTTTCTGTAACTACAGCCAGGATTGCCCAGGACTCAGCAGCATCTACATTATGGGATTGTATGGCTTGGAATATAATATTCCAGAAGACAAAAGAGCTTGGCATGCAACTAAGAATCAACTACACAGCAAATCTGACCACCCTCTTCCAAGTGAAATGAAAGAGGGGAATTTCAAATCTTCCTGCTCAAACAGCCAGAGCTGAACAGGAAGTTTGATTTTCAAGTACAGGACTGAGGTGAAGCATAGGCAGAGAGAATGAGAAGGGTAAAGTATGAAGTACTTAATGATAATGAACTGTGTGTATTTATGCATGGAAAGAAGATATTGCTAATACTCATATGAACCTTCTCATTTAATAAAGCAGATAGAAGGAGTTTTTATAGATGAGGCACAGGAGAGACCTGAATTTGAAATATAATATATTGCAAATGGGTGTAAAAAAGGGAAATGCACTGGAAGTAAGAGGAAACCAGAGGTAGAACAGTCTAAGATATTTCATGTAAATGATATTTCATGAAGCTTTTGCAATACTATGAAAGGAGGAAGGCAATGAGGAATGAGGAAGCCTTCATTCTCATTGGAAATGGCTCACAGAGGAAATATCATACACACTCAATAGGATATAAACATCTAGAAGAAAAAGAAGAGGTGTATGGGGGAAGGGAAGGGAATGTGGTTGGTAGAGGAGAGGATAGTCAGATATAACACATTTTCTTTTTTTACTTTTCACAAGGTGGTGGAATTGGATGGATGTCCAAGACTATGAGGACAGGTAGTTTCTGGTTCTCTGGGGTGGATGCGAATTTGGGACCTCTTGGTCCCAGGGCCAGTGCACTGTCTGCTGCACCATTCAGCTGCCCCACAACACATTTTCAAAGAGGGACAGAGTGAAAAGAGAGAGAAAATATAATAGATGATAGTGGGGAGGAATGGATGGAGGGAATTACAATCAGCAACAGCAACTGTGGAAAAATATGCAAGTAAATTCTCTGATGAATATATAATAAAGAATGTGATCCACCTGTGACAGAGCTGATGGTATCAGAACCCAGAGTGAAAGGCAATTTTTTTCTCTTTTGTTCCCTTTATTTTTCATGAGGTTTAATTTTTTTTTTTGCTGGAGGGGGTATTATGTTTACTCTTAAATAAGAATATTTTAGTATTGTGTAAATAAATTGAAGAAAATAAAGAGATATTTAGTTCACTTCTGATGAAGGGAGATTTAGAATGTTTTTTTTTTTTGATAGTTTAAGTGCCCACTGAGACTTCTATTATAGTTTAATGTTGAGTTTGTAATTTGGTCCTGAATTCCTCTCATACTTTTTTTCCATCAAAATGGTTTTCAAGGGGTGACTAGGTGGCAAAGTGGATAGAGCACCAGCCCTGGAGTCAGGAATAACTGAATTCAAATCCATCCTCTGACACTTAATAATTACCTAGCTGTGTGGCATTGGGCAAGTCAATTAACCTCATTGCCTTGCAAAGACTAAAAAAAAAAAAAAAAGAAAAAGAAAAAAATGAAAAAAAATGGTTTTCAACCCTGTATTGAGACTTGTGCCTTGATCTCTATTCAAGAATCAGATATCTAAAATTTTTTCTAGTTTATCTAAGCAGCAAACATCTAGGTAGAACTCCAGAGGCTTTATGAAGTTAGACAGGAGGATCACAATATGAAATAAAAAATATCAGACTTTAGGATCTTTGCTTAAGTAATTCAACTCGTGGTGTCTATCAACAATGCCTAAAATGGTTGAATAGACTTTTGCAAGTGCTAAGCAAATCTCAACTTTTTTTAAAGAAATATTTTATTTGGGGCGGCTAGGTGGTGTAGTGGATAAAGCAACGGCCCTGGAGTCAGGAGTACCTGGTTTCAAATCTGGTCTCAGACACTTAATAATTACCTAGCTGTGTGGCCTTGGGCAAGCCACTCAATCCCGTTTGCCTTGCAAAAAACTAAAAGAAAAAAAAAAGAAATATTTTATTTATTTTGAGTTTTATAATTTCCCCCCCATTCTCGCTTCCCTCCCTGCACCCCCAACAGAAGGCATTCTTTTAGTGTTTACATTGGTTCCATGTTATGCATTGATCTCAGCTGAATGTGATGACAGAGAAATCATATCCGTACGGTAGAAAAATACAGTAGGAGATAGTAAAATTGTATAATAATATAATGTTTCTTTTTCCTAATTTGACAGTAATAGTCTTGGGTCTTTATTCAAAGTCCAAAATTATTTCTCTGCATACAGATAGTATTTTCCATTGCAGAGAGCTCAAAATTGTCCCTGGTTGTTGCACTGAAGGGATGAGCAAGTTCATCAGGGTTGATCATCATCCCCCCATGTTGTTGTTAGGGTGTACAAGGTTTTTTTGGTTCTTCTCATCTCAGTCAGCATCAGTTCATGCAAATCTTTCCAGCCTCCCCTGAATTCCCATCCCGCCTGGTTTATAATAGTACAATATTATTCCATTACATACATATACAATGGTTTGCTAAGCCATTCCCCAGTTGAAGGACATTCACTTAATTTCCATTAATTTGCCACCACAAACAGGACTGCTATGAATATTTTTGTACAAATGATGCTTTTTACCCTATTTCATCATCTCTTCAGATGCAGTAGTGGTATTGCTGGATCAAAGTGAATGCTCATTTTTGTTGCCCTTTGGGCAAAGTTCCAAATTTCTCTCCAGAAAGACTGGATGGGTTCACAGCGCCACCAACAGTGTAATAATGTCCCAGATTTCCCAAAATCCTTCCAACAATGATTATTATCCTTTCTGGTCATCTTGGCCAGTCTGAGAGGTGTGAGGTGTTACCTCAGAGAAGCTTTAATTTGCATTTCTCTAATAAGTAAAGATTTAGAGTAATTTTCAATATAACTATGGTTTACTTTGAACTCCTCCTCTGCAAATTCTCTTTGCATAGCCTTTGGCCATTTGTCAATTGGGGAATGGCTTTAAAAAAAAAAATTGATTCCGCTTTCTGTATCTTTTAGAAATGAGTCCTTTGCGCCGCTGTGAGGCGGGAGCCCCGGCCGGGCGCCGCCGCCATGGCCGAGACCGGGGAGCGCAGCCTCGACAACTTTTTTGCCAAGAGGGACAAGAAGAAGAAGAAGGAACGGAGCGGCCGGGCCGTGGGCGCCGGGCCCGCCGGGGGCGCCTCGGCCAGAGGCGGCGGGGCCCGGCCGGCGGCGGGGCAGCGGGGACGGGAGTGGCCGCCAAGACCAAGGCTGAAGATGAAACGAAAGAGTTGGAGCAGAAAGGGATCGATTACAGCGGGCTGCGAGTTCAAGCCATGCAGATAAGTGAAAAGGAAGAAGATGATAATGAAAAAAGAGAAGATCCAGGGGATAATTGGGAAGAAACTGGTGGTGGCGGCGGGGAAAATTATCTGTTCTTTGGAATAAAACAGCTCCTGTTCAAGCACCTACTCCAAGTATTGTCACAGGAACCCCAGAACCTGTTATGACTGGTGGTGTATATAGGCCTTTTGGTGCCAGAGTGACTTCAACAAGGAAAACCCTGCAAGGACCACCAGAAATATATAGTGATACACAGTTCCCATCACTGCAGTCCACTGCCAAGCATGTAGAAAGTTGGAAATATTGAGCCTTCATAAGGGTTGACTGCCTCAGATCTGCTGCACTCATTGTGGACACCATGTGGATCACAACTTCTGTATAAGAAGGTTACAGCTATTAAGTATCGATGTGAAACTTGAAACCAGCTCTACTGGATTCCTATCAGAAATCCTGCAAAAGTCAGCCATTTGGGTTCTGATCTGCTATAAATGACAAAGATTTAAGTGACCTTAATTAACCTGTCCTTGGCCCCATTCTTAAGGAATACGTTCTCTAATAGCTATGGCTATATACAATTTTTCCTGAGACATACCACTCTCAAAAGAACTGTTCAAATAAACCCATAGAGCTGTCGTGTTTTTTTTCCCCCTTTAGCTGTAGCCAGATTCTGAGGTTACAAGAAACTAAATTTAACCACACTTTGACGTACAAAGTGGGATTGTGGGTGGGTGGGATTGGGGTTGAATGGTCCAATTATTTTTTTTTCTTTTTGCCATTTTTATTTGGATAGCACATGTGTTGTATTATCCCCCAACAAGGCCTACCTTGCTTTGACTTACAATCTTAAGTTCTTTGGACAGAGCATAATGCTTGGTTGTGAGTAACTTAAAACATCTGTTGGGGCGGCTAGGTGGTGCAGTGGATAAAGCACTGACCTTGGAGAGGAGCACCTGGGTTCAAATCCGGTCTCAGACACTTAATAATTACCTAGCTGTGTGGCCTTGGGCAAGCCACTTAACCCCATTTGCCTTGCAAAAAAAAAAAAATCTAAAAAAAAATCTGTTAAGAGGGATTGTGAAATAAGTTTTATAACATGATTTCCACCCCCAAGGGGCTGGAACTCCATAGCCTTTAAAGAACAGTGGATGCCAAGGCTTGAATTCAGGTGCTGCTAAAGTCTCTAATCACCAGGTCTTTAACTTGTACAGTATGCATTTGTTAGGAGTACTGATAGCAAGCTGGTGGAGTTGTCAACTTTTTTTTTAACTACCCGAGTAGAGGTGTTCAATCACCTCTGAAATTATTTCTAGCAAATTTGTCTTGCTCCTTTTCAACTCAAACCAAGTTGAGTAAATCTTAACCCGGAGCTTGGTGGTGTACAACTGATGTTAACCATATACGACAATATGTGGTGTTTGACATGAGTCCTGGTGCCACGATGATGCCTGCCTTTTCAAGGCCAGGATGTTTCTTATTGCAGTAATTATCCTGACTTGGCTGTTGGACGTGTCTCTGGCTGTTCAGAGGTTGGGGGACGGTGGGTGGGGGGAAAGAATGGGGCAGAAGATGGTGACACGGCACTTGTGTTTTTAATATAACTCCAGGTTAAATAATCCAGTAACTTAGTCCTTAAACAGGACCTGACAAAGCCACCCAAAGTTATTTCCTATGGTATGAAAGTTTCATTCCATCTAACTTCAGATTCTGTTTCATCCTGATTAGTTTTGTCATTTTGATTCAGTACAAACATTGCAAAGTGGTGTGTGACCACTTGATGCACAGAGTCTGGCTTTCTCTATATTAAATTTCAATTCCAAATTCAGGATTTGCAGACTTGCAGACTTGCCACTGACAAGAGTGAAGTAAAGGTGAGTAAAAAAATCTCCCAGATGTTGATAGCAACATATTCTCTCATAGGGGTTCAGATGCAAAAATCACCTTCTGACTCATAGAAGGGTTACTGATAGTGTCTTGGCAACCCCTGCCAACCTGCTTCTTGGCATAGTTACTGGCATTATGGGGAAGAATATTCAGGCTAGCTCTTAGAACAGTGTTCCTGGACAAATCAAGGAGAAGGTGGAGGTTCAAAAGAGGAACTGGGTTTACTCAATTAAGCTGAAGACTTCATTTGTGAACCAAAAACCTTAGTCAAAAGAATTAAATAGAATTCTTGGACTTTGAGCCATCTATTTTTCCTGAAAAGTATGCATCTTTGCCAGCAGTGTCTTGTTGGATTATATTACTGAGGAATGAACTGAGATGATTATGTAGAATTGTTATTTAATGGCATATTGTACTAGAAATTTGAAGACCTGCAGTAGATTTTAAATCCCTACTCTTGTTATAACATTTTACAGAGATTGTGAAATTGTCAAAATGGCCATTAATCAAGTTTTAATATACTGTATGATGGGTAGATGAGACTGTCCATTGTACCTTATTTCATTATTTGAATTCTCAGGCATGGTTTTGGCAGTGCAAGAACCCTGTAACATTAACAAATTCAATAAAATGGAAATGTATATATATAAAGAAATGAGTCCTTTCTCAGAAACAATAGTTGTAAAGATTGGTTCCCTGTTTACTACATTTCTTTTGATCTTGGTTACAGTGGTTTTGTCTGTGCAAAAGATTTCTAATTTAATGTAATCAAAATCATCTAGTTTGTTTTTGGTGATGTTCTCCTTCTCTTCCTTGGTCATAAACTGTTTCCTTTTCTATAGATTTGACAGGTAAACTAGTCCTTGGTCTTCTGGTTTGCTTATAGTATTGTTTTTGACCTGTAAATGCTATATCCATTTGGATCTTATCTTGGAACAGAGTGTAAGGTGTGGTCTAAGTGAAGTTTCTTCAATACTAACTTCCAATTTTCCCAGCAGTTTTTATCAAAGAGAGAGTTTTTATCCTAGTAGCTGAACTCTTTGGTTTATCAAACAGCAAATTACTATAATCGTTTCATGCTATTGCACCTAATCTATTCCACTGGTTCGCCACTCTATTTCTTAGCCAATATCAGATAGATTTAATGACTGATACTTTATAATATAATTTTAGAACAGGTAGAGATAAGCCACCTTCTTTTGCACTTTTGTTCATTAAATCCCTGGAAATTATTGAACTTTTATTTCTCCATATGAATTTACTTAATATCTTTTCCTAACTCATTAAAGTATTTTTTGGAATTTTGATTGATAGGACACTACACAAATAGTTTAGTTTTGGGAGAATTGTCATTTTTTTAATATTATCTCGACCTATCCATGAACAGTTGATATTTGTCCAAGTATTTAAATCTGATTTTATTTGCATGAGAATTGTTTTGTAATTGTTTTAAAAAAAGTTTTTGAGTCTGCCTTGGCAGGTATACTCCCAGGTATTCTGTTTTGTCTGAGGTTACTCTGAATGCGATTTCTCTTTCTAGCTCTTTCTGTTGTGTCTTGCTAGTCATATATAGAAATGTTGAGCATTAGTGAGGGTTTATTTTATATCGTGCTACTTTGCTAAAGTTGCTAATTATTTCTAGTAGTATTTAAGATGACTTTTTGGAATTTTCTAGGAATTTGGAATTTTCATGTCATGTGCAAAGAGAGATTTTTTCTCCTTCCCTGTTCTAATTCTTTAAATTTCTTTTTCTTCTCTTATAGCTGAGGCTTAGATTTCTAATATAATATTGAATAGTAGTGGTGATGATGGGCATCCTTGTTTCACCCTAGATTTTATTGGGAATTCCTGAAGCCTATCCCCATTGCATATAATGTATGTTGATGATTTCAGATGGCTACTGCTTATTATTCTAAGCAACAAACCATTAATTCCTATGCTCTCTAGTGTTTTTAGGATTGTGTGCTGTATTTTATCAAAAGTTTTTCAGCATCTTTTGATAAGATCATATAATTTCTGATTTGTATGTTATTGATATAATTAATTGTGCTAAGGGTTTTCCTATTATTGAACCAAAACTGCATTCCTAGGATAAATCTTACTTGATCATAATGTATTATTCTAGTGATAACATGTTGTAATCACTTTGCTAAGATTTTATTTAAGATTTTGGCATCTACATTCATCAGGGATATAGGTGTATAATTTTCATTCTCTGTTTTTACTCTTCCTGGTTTAGGTATCAGCACCATACTCATGTCATAGAAGGAGTTAGGCAGAGTTCTGTCTTCACCTATTTTTCAAAAGTGTTTATATAGAATCGGAACTAATTTTTCCTTAAATGTTTGATAGAATTCACTTGCGAATCCATCTGGCCCTTAGGGAGTTCAATAATGACTTTTTGAATTTCTTCTAATGAGACAGTGTTTTTTAGGCTTTTAATTTCTTCTTCTTTTAATCTGGGATACAAATATTTGTCCATTTTACTTAGATTGTAATATTTATTGGCATAGTGTTGGGCAAAATAATTCTGAATTATTACTTTAATTTCTTCCTCATTGGTGGACAGTTCACCTTTTTCATTTATAATACTAACAATGTGGTTTTCTTCTTTCTTTTTTAAAATCAATTTGACCAGAGGTCTATAAGTTTTATTGTTTTTTTTTTTTTTAATAAAACAAGCTCTTGGTTTTATTTATTAGTTCAACAAGTATTTTGCTTTCAATTTTATTAATTTCTCTTCTAATTTTTAAAATTTCCAATTTGGTATTTAATTGGGTTTTTAATTTCTTCTTCCTCTAATTTTTTTAGTTGCTTATTTAGTTCATTGGTTTTGTCTCGCTCTAATATATTCATATAAACACTTAAAGTTATAATATATTCCCTGACAGCTACCTTAAGTGTATCCAATAGGTTTTGTTATTTTGTATCAATATTGTCATTATCTAGGATGAAATAATTAATTTTTACTATAATTTGTTGCTTGATCAACTCATTCTTTAAAATGAGGTTATTTGGTTTCCAATTCTTTCTGTATCTATATATCCCTGGCCCATTATTGCACATGATTATTATTTCATTATGATCTGAGGAAGATGTATTTACTATTTCTGCCTTTTTGCAATTGATCATTTGGTTTTTATGTCCCAGTACATGGTCAGTTTTTTTGTAAGTGCCATGTACTGTGGGGAAAAAAAGCATATTTTTTTACCTCCCCATTCAATTTCTTCCATAGATCTATCATATCTAGGTTTTCTAACAAGCTATTTACATCCTTAACTTCCTTCTTGTTTATTTTATGATTCAATTGATCTAGATCTGAGAGTGTGAGGTTGAGGTCACCCACTAGTAGAGTATTCCTATTTATGTATTTATGTAGTTCTTTTAACTTCTCCTTTAAGAATCTGGATGCTGTCCCATTGGGAGAAGACATATGTAGTATTTAAATTACATTATTTTCTATGGTACCTTTTAGGAAGATATAATTTCCTTCCATATCTCTTTTAATGCTATCTATTTTTGCAGCTGATTTATCTGAAATAAGAAATAATTACCCCTGCTTTTTTTGCTTCAGCTGAAGCAAAATATATTTTGCTCCAACCTTTTACCTTTACTCTAGATGTATCTCTCTGCTTCAAATGAGTTTCTTTTAAGCAGCATATTATAGGATTTTGGTTTTTATTCCACTCTGCTATTCACTTATGTTTTAAGAGAGAGTTTACCCCATTCACATTCAAAATTATAACTACTAACTCTTTATTTCCCTCCATGCTATTTTCCTTGTTTGTGTTTTTCCCCTTTTTCCCCTTTATCCATATTCCCCAGTGCGTTGTTTCCAAATACCAAAAATATATGTTGAATATAAATTGAATATCAATATGTTAAAATCATCAACAATATACTCTAAAATAGAGTTACAATTCCCAAGAGTTTTGAGACTCTTTTTTTCCAGTTTCATCTTATTATATAGCAGGTTTTTTTTACCTTTTCATGTTTCTCTTGAGGCTCCTGTTTGATGTACAAATTTTCTAGTTAGCTCTGGTCTTTTTATCATGAAATCTTTGAAGTCTCCCACTTCATTAAATGTCCATTTTTTTTCCCCTGGAAGAGAAGGCACAGCTTTGCTGGATAGTGTATTCTTGGCTGCATTCCAAGCCCCCTTGCTTTTTGGAATATATCATTCCATTCCCTTTGACCCCTTAATGTTGCTGTGGCCAGATCCTGCGTAATCCTTACTGTGACTTCTTGGTATTTAATTTTTTTTTCTTTCTGGCTGCTTGGATGATTTTTTCTTTTATCTGGTAGTCCTGGAATTTGGCTACAACATTCCTTGGTGTTTTAATTTTAGTATCTCTTTCTGGAGGTGATTGATGTATTCTTTCAATAACTATTTTGCCCTTTGGTTCCATGATATCAGGGCAATATTCCATTACTAAATCCTGCAATATTAAGTACAAGCTTTTTTTTTTTTTTTCTCTTCAATGTTCTCAGGAAGGCCAATAATTCTCAGATTCTCCCTTCTCTCTCAATTGGTTCTCCAGGTCAGTGGTCAGTGATTTTGCTGATGAGGGATTTTACATTTTTTTTCTATTTTTTCCATCTTTTGGTTTTATCTCATTCTTGTTGTCTCATTAAGTCATTAGTTGCCACTGATTCAATTCTTTTTTTTTTTAGAGGAGATCTTTCTTCATTTATCTTTTGCAAATCTTTTTCCATTTGGTCTATCCAAAGGACTTTTCTATTTGCCCAATTGAGACCTTGAGAAAATAATTTTCTTTTTGTATTTCCCAAGTTGAAGATCTGAGAGAGTTATTCTCATTTTGTATTTATCCAATTGTTTTATTTGCCCAAGGAAGTGTTTTCTTGTTGCGAGACATAAATTTTCTCTTGCAACATGTTAATTTTCTCTTGAGTTTCTTTCCCCAATTTTTCCAATTGATTTTTAAACTCCTTCCTGATTTCTTCAAGGAAATCTTTCTTGGCCGGAGACTAATTCATATTTTCGATAGATCTTTCTGGGTTAGAATCTGTCCCTTCTAAGTATTTCTCCATGGGCCCCTCTTTTCTCTGGTCTTTTTTTTTTTATCTTGTGTTGGGCACTGGTTCTCAGAGGTTTGCTTCTGAGGAGCCTAGAGGCTTTGTTACCTTGCCGTAGTAATTCCAAGAGCCAGCTGGTAGGGTATACTGGTTGCTTTCTCTTGAGTGAGGTCTTCAGCAGCAGGGTCTGAGTTGACCATGAAAATTGGGCTAGGTCTTGGGGGATGGAGTTAATCTCTATCTGCTGAGTAAACTCTGCTGCCCTGAGGGCGTGAGGGTGAGCTAGTTTATTGTTTGTTGGGCAAAGGGCTCTGCCAAATGTATGGAGCTTAGTACCCTGGCCCAACTGGTTGTTCTCCAGGCATGCTCTGAGACTCTCTTCTGGAACTCACCCTCCCATAACTCTTCTCCCTAACCCCCAAGCCAAAGACTCAGCAGCTA
Source organism: Macrotis lagotis (assembly GCF_037893015.1). Classification (NCBI taxonomy): domain Eukaryota; kingdom Metazoa; phylum Chordata; class Mammalia; order Peramelemorphia; family Peramelidae; genus Macrotis; species Macrotis lagotis. Next base: position 385,583,167 of record NC_133658.1, on the reverse strand, counting down.
AAGCTCTCACCCACCACTCATTGAAGTCTCCATGACTGAGGATGACCCTTTGGCCTCCCTCAGCTGCCATCCCTGGGCTGATCCTCTGCTCTCATCTCCCAGTTCACCCACCATCTCTGCTTCAAATGTGTTTCTGTAAACAACATATTGTAGGATTGTGGTTGATAATCCATCCTGCTATCAGCTTCTGTTTCATGGAACAGCTCATCCCATTCACATTTACAGTTAAAATTACTAATTCTGTATTTCCTTGCATGCTATCTTTCTCCATTTATAATATTCTCTTTCCTTTTGTATCATTCCTCCTCATCAAAATGTTGCTTTTTTCCCCTTTGACTTTTCTTTTAAAAATTTAACTTTCAGGGCTGCTAGGTGGCACAGCAGATAGAGCATCAGCACTGGAGTCAGGAGTATCTGAGTTCAATAGAACTTCAGACATTTAATAAATACCTAGCTATGTGGCCAAACCACTTTAACCCCAATGCCCCTTGCAATAAATCTAAAAAAAAAATAACTTTCACTTTATTTTCACTTATTCCTTTCCTTCCCTTATCTTTCCCTTTCCCAGCCCTCCCCTTCGATATATATATTGAAATGTATCTTATTCCCATCGTGGGCTAAATCTATTCAATAGAATTTACTCAGCATTCACATTCTCCCTTCTTTCACTCTAAACTTATAAATGTTTGTTCCTCTTCCCTTAGTGTTATTTATCACTCTAATATTATTAATAATGTATCATCAATCACAGCTTGATTATTTGATTGCTTGATAATCTCCTATTGCATCACAAATTGTTTACTTGATTGTTTGATAAGCATCATTTACTCAAAATGCATCAAATTATAATTATAATATTTTTTTCCTTAACCCCTTTGCAAGTATCTTTCAAGTACACAGAATCCTCCTTAGGAGTAAAAATATTATCCAAAGTCATATCACTTATTGAACTACTTGTGCCCCTCCCCCCAGGACTATTTTCCTTCAGACTTTACCTCCCCCCCTCCCCACCCAGGGTACTTAATATTTTGTTAAGTGAAGTAAGGCCTACTCTCTATCCCACTTTATCCTCCCCCCTATTTCTGCCCAGGTACTTAATACCTTGTTAAGTGAAGCACCTGTTACATCCAGCCCTGATCTAATTAACCCTAAGAATCTTAAAGATCTCTAAGTACTATGAGGTTCTGGAGATCTCACCTGAGAACTTTACAAATGATTGTAATTTACAGAGCACAGACTCAGGTCCTACCAGCTTATAATTCTTAAAGGGCTCTAAGTACTGAGACACTCAGAAGGTCCCACCTGATAATTTTGAAAATGATTGTAAGTTACGGAGATAGTCACTCAGGTGCTCTCATTTTATGATGCTCTTCTTAGACAAGGTGCTAAGCACCATGTGTTTAAAGTGAGTCAAAGAATAATAAGACACTTACGTTTGAAGTTAATATCCATGTTTTTCTTCAGGGCTTTTTGTCTTAAACATAGTGATGTTATCTTGGACCTCATCAATTGAGAGATAAGATTCAATTATACCTATATCCTTTAGGTTCATTCTTTTTACTTATATTCTTCCCTATAATTATCCTAAGAAAAGTAAGTTCTAAAGAATTAGAAGTGTTATATCTTTCCTTTTAGGCTTGTAAACAATTTGATAGTCTTGACCAACATTTGGACAGTTTTGTTTTTCCTTGCCCTTTTTATTTACCTCGTTTTTTATGCAACTCTTGAGTTGTGTATTTGGGGATTGAATTCTTTGTTCAGCTCTATTATTTATGTCAGGAAATTCTGGAAGTCCTATATTTCATTGAACATCCATTTTTTTCCCCCTAACAGTACATGTTTATTTTTGCAGGTTAGTTCATTCTGGTTTGTAATTCCATGTCTTTTGCTTTCAGAAATATGCTATTCCATGTCTTCTGATCCTTCATTCTTGAGGCTGATGACCCTAACATTTCTAAAAGATACTGAATAGTAATGCTGATAATTGCCTTCCTTGTTTTAGCCTTAATCTTATTGTAAATGGTCCTAGTTTATCCACATTCCATATATTTGTTGATGAATTTATATATATATATATATATATATATATATATATAATTATTTTAAAGAAAACTCCATTTATTCCTATTCCTATATGTTCTAGTACTTTTAATAGGAATGTTGCATTTTATCAATTTTTTTTCAGCATCTATTGAGCTAACCATAAGATTTCTGCTGGGTTTGCTCTCTATTTGAACAATTACCTTGCATGTTTTCCTAAAATTGAACCATTCCTATCTAGTTGTTAAAACATTTACTGATCATGGGGTATTATCCTAGTAATAACTTGCTGCAATATTTTTGCTAAAATTTTACTTAAGATTTTTGCATTAGGTAGATTGGTCTATAATTTTCTGTGTCTGTTATGGTTCTTCCTGCATTAGGTATCAGCACCATATTGATGTCATAAAAAAGAATTCTTCTACTTTTTTCAGTTTATGCAGAATAGTAAATAATTATTTCTCAAATATTTGGTAAAATTCACTTTTAAATACATCTGAACTTGGAGATTTTTTCTTATAGAGTTTATTAATGTTATCTTAAATTTCTTTTTCTGTAATAGGGTAATTTAAGTATGTTATTTCCTCTTGTGTTAATCTGGGTAGATTTTATTTTTGTAAGCATTCATTCATTTCATTCAGTTTGTAAAATTTATTATCATACACTTCAGCAAAGTAGCTCTTAATTATCTGGCTAATTTCCTCCTCTTTGGTAGTTAATTCACCCTATTCATTTTTGACACTGATAATTTGGTTCCTTTATTTCTTTTTTAATCCAATTGTGATTAATTCATTTTATTGTATTTTTCATAAAACCAAACTCTTAGTTTTATTAGTTTTCTAATTTTCACTTTTATTAATCTCTCCCTTGATTTTCAGAATTTCTGATTTATATTTAATTGGGGAATCATTAATTTGTTCTTTTTCCTAGCATTTAATTTCATTCCCAGTTCATTAATCTCCACTGTCTTTATTTGATTCATATAAGAATTTGGAGGTATAGAATTTCCCCTCAAATTTGCCTTGGCTGATCCCATAAATTTTGGTATGATATCTCATTGCTATCAGATTCTTGACTATAATTTTTGACTATTTCTATAAATTGCTGTTTGATTCACTCACTCATTATTTAAAATTATTTAGTTTCCAATCAATTTTTGGTTTATCTTTCCATGATCTTTTATTACATGTAATTTTTATTGTATCATGATCTGAGGAATATGCTCTTATTGTATCTCCTTTTCTACATGTGACTGTGAATTTAAGGTGTTTTTATGCTCTAGTACATGGTCAATTTTGGTATAGGTGTCATGTTCTGTAGAGAAATATATATATATTCTATTTCCAGTAAGAGGTTTTTTTTTTTTTTTTAGGTTTTTGCAAGGCAAATAGGGTTAAGTGGCTTGCCCAAGGCCACACAGCTAGGTAATTATTAAGTGTCCAAGACTGGATGTGAACCCAGGTACTCCTGACTCTGGGGCCGGTGCTTTATCCACTGTGCCACCTAACTGCCCCTCTAGTAAGTTTTCTCAAGAGGTATATTATATCTAAATTTTTGAAGATTTTTTTTCACCAACTTCCTTCCTTTTTAATTCTTGTTTAGATATACCTAGTTCTGAGAGAGGGATGTTGAGGTCTCCCCTTATTGAATGTTCCTATCTATACCTCCTTGTAATTCACTAAACTTTTCCTCTAGAAATTTGGATACTAAACTATTAGGTCCCCACATATTTAATAATGATATAAACCCATTTCATATGATCCCTCTTAAGAAGATGTAGTTTTCTTTCCTTATCCCTTTTTATGAGATCAATTTTTCCTTTTGCTTTATCTGAGATCAGGGTCACTAGCCCTCATTTTATTTTTAACTTCAGCTAAAGCGTAATATATTTTCTTCCCTTCTTTTACCTTTTCCCTGTGTGTATCACTCTGCATTAAATATATTACTTGTAATCAGTATATTGTAGGATTCTGGTTTTTAATCCATTTTTTAATCCATTCTGCTGTTTCCAGTTAATGGAAGAATTCATCCCATTCACATTTACATTTATAATTACTAATCCTGTATTTCCCTCTATTTTAACTTTACCCATTTATATTTTTCTCTATTCTTTCCTCTTATTCCTCCTCACCAAAGTTTTTATCCTGTTACCCTTTAATTTTTCTTTTCCAATTTAAATTTAAAATTATTTTGCTTACATCTTTGCCTTTCCTTTTATCAGTAACTTTTCACTTTTCTTGTTCTTCCCCTCCCTTTCCTGTAGAGTAGAATAGATTTTTAATTTTTTTAAAATTTTTTCTATTTTAAAATCTATTTATTTATTTTATCTATATGCACATGTATTATTTCAGTTACAAAATTTCCTTCCACCCTCCCTTCCCATTCCCTTCCCCTCACTGATGAACAGTTGGATTAGCATTGTATATATAAATATATATATATATGCATATATATATATATACATTTTGATAAAGATGTTTACAGATTAGTAATTTTTGGCATGAGGAATTAGGATTAGAGCAAAGAGATAAATTACAGATAATGTTTATAAATTTTGATCAGATTCTGAAGCATTGTGGTTTTATCTTTGTGTGTGTGGGGGTGGGTGTATGTGCTTTGTTTTGTTTTGTTTTTCTTCCTCTGGATGGGATGACATAGTCCACAACTAGTCTAATACAGTTTGTTCTAGGTCTCTCAATTGCTGAAAGGATGTGCTTCCATCAAGGTACTTCATCTCATAATGGTGTTGTCAATGTGTACATTGTTCTCTTGGTTCTACTCCCTTTTCGCTCAGCATCAGACCCGAAAATAAATACCATGCTTCTCTAAAGTCTGACCATCTATTGTTTCTTATGAAACTATTGTATTCGCTATTATTCATGTGCCATAACTTGTTTAGCAATTCCCCAGTTGATGGACATCCCCTCAATTTCCAATTCTTTGCCACTACAAAAAGAAGTCCTGTGAATATTTTTGGACCATGTAAGACTTTTTTATAAAATCTTCTGGAATGGACCTAGAATTGGAATTGCTGGGTCAAAGGGAATGAGCTGTTTTACTGCTCATTGGGCATAGTCCCCATACTTATCCCCAGAAATTTTGTATCCACTCACAACTCAACCAGCAATGAATCAATGTCCCCAAGGCTCCCACATCCTCTCCAACATTGATCATTTTCTCATTTTCTCATTTTGGTCAATCCGATATGTGTGAGGTGATACCTCATTGTTGTTTTAATTTACATTTCTGTAATCAATAGTTATTTGAAACATTTTTTCACATGGTTATGTATAGCTTTAATTTTTTTTAATTTAATTTTTTTAGGTTTTTTTTTCAAGGCAATTGCGGTTAAGTGGCTTGCCCAAGGCTACACAGCTAGGTCATTATTAAGTGTCTGATACTGGATTTGAACCCAGGTACTCTTGACTCCAGGGCTGGTGCTTTATCCACTGTGCCACCTAGCCACCCCTAGCTTTAATTTTAAGATATATTTTAAACACAAATAAGAATATATCTTATTTCTTCTCTGAGTTTTCACTCTCTCCAGTCTTTCACTCTAGTATAATAGATCTTTATGTCTCTGATCCTGGTGATCTATATCAATCAAATACTATTAATTGTGTTTCATTGATCAAAGCTTGATTATTTGATTGTTTGAGTGCTTGATAAGCTCAAAGTACTATCAATCAAAGTATCATGTCAAATTGATTGATTGACTGTTTGATAAGAAGCATTGCCTCAAAGTCACTAAGTACCCTCCCCTCTTCTCTATCTCATTAGAAATACACTTCTCAAGAATCTTGGTTTCCATCTGACTATAATCATTTTTTACTTTAGCCTCTTTTCAAGTACCTTCCAAAGACACACAATCCTCTTGAACCAAAGTATCATTCAAAGCCAAATCATTTCATGTACCATTTGTTCCCCTTCTCTCAAGCATAGTCTCCCACACTACCACTTTTAGGACCCCACACAGAGTACTTAAAACCTTGTTAAATACAACATGGAATAAGTCCAACACTTCTGTTTGCTTGTCATTCTCTGCTCCTAAGTCATTTCTTATTTAAATAAGTATAGAGTTCCAAAAAACTCTAAGTCCTGGGAAACTCTGAAAGTCTCTCTTAAGAACTTTACAATTCATGGAAAGGGATGGGAGATACTGACTCAGGACCACACAACATATGACGCCTTCATCAGAGAAAAGCACAGTATAGCAAATTTAAAGTAGGTCAAAGGAAACTGGGACAATTAAGTTTAGAGTAAATACATTTGCTTTGCATCAGGGATTTTTGTCTCAAATATAGTGATGTCATCTTTGCCTTCTTCATTGGAGAGGCAACAATTAATCATATCCTCTAAATTCAATCTCTTCAATTATATTCATCCTTTTAGCTAATCTAAGAGAAATGCAATTCTCAAGGGTTACAAGTGTTACTTCTTCAATAATAAGATTGTATACAATTTGATGGAAATGGTTAACATTTGTTTGATTTTATTTATTCTTCCCCTTTATCTTTACCTTTTTATTTATCTCTTGATTTATGTATTTGGCAATTGACTTCTCTGTTCAGTTTTGGTCTTTTTATGAGAAAATTGTGGAAATCCTCTACCTCATTGAATATCCATTTTTCCCCTGACAGTATATGCTGAATTTTGTGGGGTAGTAAAATCTTGATTGCATTCTAGGGTCCTTTGCACTCCAATATTTGGTTTTCTAGGTCCTCAATTTTTAGTCTGATAAATCCTGTAAGTCTGATTGTGTTTCCTTTGTATTTCAATTCTTTCCTCTCTGTTGTTTGCAGTATTTTATCCTTTGTTTGAGAATTATGGAGTTTGGCTATAATAGTCCTTGGAGTGTTTATTCTGACTGCTAATTTCCTGTACCATATTTTCCAGGTTCACTTTTTTTTATCTTTGTTGTCTAGGAGATCATTGATTTTTAATTATCTCTCCTGAATCTATTTTCCATGTGGTGGCTTTTCCTAAAAAGTACTTTATATATTCTCTAAATTGCACAGCCTTTTTATTTTGCTTGATGGAATCATGTAGTCTTGTAGGTTCATTAGTTTCTATCTGTTTAATTCAGAGTTTTATTTTTTTCAATTATCTTCTGTGTTTCCTGTTCCAGTTGATGAATTTTATTTTTTGAAAAATTACCTCTTTTTCCAGTTGGTTATTGATTATTTTGGTCAATTTTTCACAATATTCCTGCATGAGTCTCTTTTTTATTTTTACATTTTTCTTTTGATCTTCTTTGGTTTTTAAATTTTTTTTTAAACTCTTCTAAGAAATTTTATATTTGAGCCTTTTCAGACTGCCCCGTGGTTAATTTTTCACTGTTTTCTTCTTCTGAGGTGGCATTGTTATAATCTTTTTCTGCAGATTAACTTTCTATAGTAAGTACTCTTCACTTTATTGCTCATTTTGAAATGTTGAGCTCTAATCCTGGGATATAGGGAGTATGGATCCATATTCTGGGACTGGGATCTGATCCCTAACTTTTCATTGGTCAAGATGTTGCTTATACAATACAGCCTTTGCCTTCACAGAGGTTATTTTCTCCTTTTTGTTCAGGTTCTCTCTATGCAGTTTGTTCCCAATCCAGTCCTGTTTTTTGCCCAGGTGTACCCAGGCTTCAGACTTTGTGTTTGAGAAGCTTCCTAATGGTTTGCCATCAATCTTCCAGGACTTATGCTGCTTTCAAGCTTTTGGGACCTGGACTACACTGTGGATAAAAGCCTCTCATTGGCTTTCCAGGTCTCCTACCATACTGGGCAATCCTTCCCCTTTTCTGTCAAAGAGATTGACGTTCACTGAAGATCCTCCGTGAAGTCTACTCCAAGATATATGATGTCTGTTGTTGAAATCTTCTTTGGATCTGGTCTTTTTCTTGGTGGGATCTGTACATTTAATGTCTGTATAGAGGAAGTTCTGTTTCTTTTTTCTTAATGGGACTATTCTATACATTATCTGTCATGAATTTTATAATTCTAGCAATTACATTCACTTTGAATTTACACTTATTTTTCATTACTTTTGTAATATTTCATGTTGATAAAATCTTATTTCTTTTTATGTATACTTCATCTATTGCCTAAAAATTATCATTGTTTTAACCAATGGTACAAAATTAGAAAATCATATATATATATATATATATATATATATATATATATATATATATGTATATATATATATATATACATATATATATATATATATATATATATATATAAATGATTTTCTTTGTTTTTTTTAACATGGTATTTTCCCCATTTATATTTTAAGACAATTTTTGACATTGATCTTTTGAAATACAATTGTGAGTTTCAAGTTTTGTCCTTTCCTTCCACAACTTCTACCTCCCTAAGACCTACGTAATGTGATATAACTGATATAAATGCAGAAATATAACCTTATGCAACTTATTATTCCTTAATTTTGCCTCTATCAAATTTATTGCTTTTGATGTATACCAGTGATGAAAATTCTACCTGTTTCTGATAACTTTCCAGTTCTTGTTCAGGACATAATCAGTTTCTCTGAATGTCATTTCTGCCATAAGTGGACAATAGTTAAAATTTAAAAGGACTTGGCAATTGTTCTATCATATCTTGAATAGATTTTCAAAAAAAACATAACGTATTTTTATCTCCCCCCCAAAAAAAAGCCCTGGACCAGTAACCCTTAGGATGGAGATGTGTCATCAAACATCAATGCTTTCTTCTTCTAATTGATCAAATTTTTCTCTTCTGATCTCCCTTCTTATAGTGTTACTTTTAGTAAAATTGGTTGATTCATCCTTTGAAGACCCAGTTTTCTAGCTTGAATATTATATTTATCTTGACTCCAAATTGTCCTTTTTTTCAATAGAATGACATTCATCTACCCCTTCACCTCAGGAAAAAGTTCTAGATTCTCCTCTATCTCTTAAAATATTTCTCCTTTCATTGTTTTTAATCTGAGGCACTTCATCTATTTTTATATATGATCTAATTTATAACCTGCAAAATTGAAAAAAAAAATATCTCTGCACAAAAGAGAAGAGAAGAAACATCAAAAAGAAGAAAAGGCAAGCAAAGGAGTTTGTGGAGGTAATATGTAAACTTTATTTATATACTTTTTTAAGGTATAGGGGATTTGGGAAATTAATAGTTCCTTATGAAATCCATTTTTGACAGTTTAGTTAATCTGTATTTAGTGTTTTCATTGAGAACAATGGGAAAAATTATACTCAAACTTCTTTATCTTTTCTGCTTGGAGAAAGACAAGACTGCTTTATGATTTTGCAAATTTGACTATAGCAGGACAATTGTAGCATTTGATCTTAAAGTTGCACAAAAAGTTTTCCTTCATTCATCTATGCTACCACTGTCCTCAGTTAACTATCCTTGACATTGAGCAATTGCCATGGAATAATTCTTCAGTTTCTCTTAGTTATCAAAAAAAAAAGGCTTCTTCATCATTGACTAAATTCAGTGTGAAAAAGTCATGAAGAAACATAGATGAAAATGCCAAAGAATGACAAATCATTGAGTTTTTTTAAACCAGCATTTTTAGAAGGATTGACCACACTAAACAAGTAATCTCCAGTCAGGAGTTCCTATACCTAAATGCCCCTATATATTTCCAGTTATTCAAAAGCTGAGATGTAATGAATGCCATCCATTGAGATAAATGCTGTTAACTTTTAGGAAAATCAGCTGCTTTTAGTAAAGATTCATTTACATAGTCAAACACTGACTTTTTGGAGAAAGAAAGAAAGAAAGAAAGAAAGAAAGAAAGAAAGAAAGAAAGAAAGAAAGAAGGAAAGAAAGAAAGAAAAAGAAAGAAAGAAAGAAAGAAAAAGAAAGAAAGAAAGAAAGAAAGAAAGAAAGAAAGAAAGAAAGAAAAAGAAAGAAAGAAAGAAAGAAAAAGAAAGAAAGAAAGAAAGAAAGAAAGGAGAGAGAGAGAGAGAGATGGAGACAGAGACGAAGACAGAGAAAGAAAGAGAAAGGGAAAGAAAGGGCAAGAAAAGAAAGAACAGAAGAAAGGAAGGTAGGATGGCATGGACACTAACAACTAGGGGGATCAGGGAAATTTTCACTAGGAAACTAATAGAAAAACTGAGATCTTAAATAAGATAAATATTCTAAGAAACAAAATAAAAGAAGTTCATTCAACTACTGAAGGACAGATTTGTTGTTGCTGTTGCTGTTGTTTGCTTGTCTGATTTGGTTTGCTTTGGTTTGTTTGTTTTGGATATACAAATAGAAGTTAGAATATTTGGTAAAGGATCTAACTTTGAGGAAATATAGTTTCCGAGGCCAATATTCTTTAGAGGTAGTTTCAAAGTAGAATGTAAAGAGCTGTGAATGTCAAGTCTCATTTCATTTTGCATTTGTATTTTTTCCCAGAGGCAACAAGTAGCTACTGAATGTCTCAGCACAGGGTAAGGTCATCTTCAAGGATGCCTTGGGAAAATCATTTTGTCATTCATATGAAAAAAAGGATTGAATGGGACTAGAGGTGAGATTTGAAGCTAGGATAAAATTTAAAGGCAATTTCTATAACCCAAAATGGAGGTAATAAGAGATTTTAGTAGAATTGAATATGAGAGTAGGAAATGTGATGGATTATGACAAGATTTTTAAATTAAATGATTAAATAAGCCTTAGGGAGAAAAGGGGGAATATCAACCAGAACTTTGAGGTTACAATTCTATGTGACTGAAAAATTCCACATTCCCTCAAGTATCAGAAATTTGGAGGAGTAAGTACAAGGGAGGGGTGGAAAGAAGTTGGGAGGGGTTATTTTTTCTACTTTATTTTTGTTTTTGTTTTTTTTGGTGTTTTGGGGTTTTATTTTTTAGCAAGGCAATGGGGTTAAATGGCTTTCCCAAGGCCACACAGCTAGGTAATTAAGTGTCTGAGGCTGGATTTGAACCCAGGTCCTCCTGACTCCAGGACCAGTGCTCTATCCACTATGCCACCTAGGCACACCCTATATTTTATTTTTTAATTTACATTTTAATTTATTTACACATTACTGAAATAGTATTGTTGTAGGAGTAAACATAATACCTCCTTCCCCCAACAAATTTGAAAACCTTGGGAGAAATAAAGTGAAAGAAGGGGAAAAAATGTGCTTCAGTCTCTGTTCCAATACTATTAGCTCTGTCTCTGGAGTGGATCTCAGTCTTTACCATAAGTCCATCAGAGAAGTTACTGCCATATTTTTCCATAGTTGCTGTTTTTAATTTTAATTTCCTTCATGTAATTCCTCCCCATTACCATTTATCATATTTTCTCTCTCATTTCACTTTGTCCCACTTCAAAAGTGTGCTGTGGGGCAGCCAAGTAGTGCAGTGGACAGAGTGTTGGCCCTGGGACCAAGAAGTTCCAAGTCTAGAATCCCATCCCAGAGACCCAGCAACCACCCAGTCCGTTGGTCCTGGACATGCCACCCAATCCCACCACCTTAAAAAAAGGTAAAGAAAGGATATGTGTTATATATCTGACTATTCTCTTCCATGATCTAACCTCTCCTCTGTCACCTACATACCCCTCCCCTCCTCCTCTCTCCTTTCTCCCATCCCCTTTCTCTCCTTTTTCTTCTAGATTTTTTTTTTAGATTTTTCAAGGCAATGGGGTTAAGTGGCTTGCCCAATGCCACACAGCTAGGTAATTATCAAGTGTCTGAGGTCAGATTTGAACTCACGTACTCCTGACTCCAAGACCAGTGCTCTATCCACTGTGCCACCTAGCTGCCCTTTTCTTCTAGATTTCTATGGCCTATTAAATATGTATGTTGTTTCCTTTCTGAGCCATTTACAATGAGAACAAATGCTTCCTCATTTCCTGGGAGGGGGTATTGTTTCACAAATTTGTTGAAAACTTCCCTGTTAACTTTTGGCTTTGATATTTGAATTTAGTTTCTCATTCATTCCAAATGGGCTACATCTGAATCCCAAAGTACTTTTTTATGGGAATATGATGAGCACATTTTCAAGAGTACACAGAGAACAGACATTTTGGGTTTTGAGGAAGAACACTGAATTAGAAGTCATGGTATTTAAACTTATATCTTCATTTATTGTCTGTTTTGATTTGCTGTGAGTCATTCAACAACTTTGAGTCTTAATTTTGTTTTCTGAAAATTGAAATGAGAGACAACATACATTGAAACCCAATTTAGAGTTAGCCAAGAATGATTATACATATTTTCTCTATGCTCCTGGGAAAGTCACTTAACTTCTCAAGGTCTTAGGCAATTTAATAAAAGTATAAGTTTCAGTGTAGTGCTAATCTTTATTGGTAGAGGGAATTTCCTCACAGGGATCTCCCTAAATCAGTGAAATGACTATTTTGGTCTTACAATACTACCAAATTTAAATGACAATAAAGATATTTATTTCATATGTCACAAGGATATTAATGAGCAGACATTTTGCAATTGTTGTCATAATCATTGCTTGCTCATTACTTTTTAGTTATTTTGACCACTGTAATTATACTCAGGCATATAAGTGCATATGATAGTTTTTTTCATAGAGAAACATGATATTAAATCTGTGAGTGAGCCTGTCATCTTGCAGATAATAAAAGCATGGTTTAGGGGAGGGAAATAATGTTACCAGTAATTTACAGTGAATTAATTGGAGGAGTACTAGAATAAGCTTTCTGACTCAGTCTAACATACTTTTTGCTATACTGCTGCTTTTCTCCTACTTGATTAGTTGAGAGTATGTTTTTTTTTTCCAGGCAATGGGGTTAAGTGGCTTGCCCAAGGCCACACGGCTAGGTAATTATTAAATGTCTGAGGTCGGATTTGAACCCAGGTCCTCCTGACTCCAAGGCCAGTGCTCTATCCACTTTGCCACCTAGCCACCCCCCAGATATTTTTCAGGAAATTTTCTGCTCCATAGTCATCATAATAACTGTCAGATTAACATTATGGTACACTTTACTAGATGGAATATTTTTAAAAATTAATGTGATGAATGAGAATATTTTTAAAATTTTCATATCTTTCTGAGAAAAGCTTTTGTTTCTTTTCAGAGTTTTTGGGATTACAAAAAAAGGCATTGAAGTCAGAAAATTCTACCTATTGGCAGATATAAAATAACCATCCAGGGATTGGATCTCATCTTGCTGCTGTCAAATATGGTGACTGATAATCAGCAATCAGTGAAGTCATTTAAAAAGTTTATTTTGAGACAATTATACCTTCTGCATTAAAAAGTCATTCCTTCCTAGTTTCCTACTCAGAACCATGCCAAATTAGTAATGAAAATGTTAGAATTGTGTTGCTAATAATTTTATTTTATTTTCTCTGATGTTCTCTAACTCTTTGTAATGTAACCTAATCAGAAGTTGACTGCCTTGATAAAAGGAAGAATGACAGGGTTAAAAATAATTTAAGATATAGATTAAAATATTGACAGTTCCTTGGAAAGAAGGTAGAGTTGAAATTATCTCCAAGATAAAATTAATTATTTAAAAGGAAAAACCTAATATTTTAGTGACTACTTTCACATATAATTCCATTTGCCTTAAAGTTTGCTAATTTTGGAGCTTCTTCATTGCATGTGACATTGGTGGACTTGAAAATAAAATGGATTTCTGCTAAATAACCATGAGAAGAGTTTTAAGAGGGCACCTAGGTGGCACAGTGGATAGAGCACTGGCCTTGGAGTCAGGAGGACCTGGGTTCAAATCCGACCTCAGACATTTAATAATTACCTAGCTGTGTGGTCTTGGGCAAGCCACTTGACCCCATTGCTTTGCAAAAAAAAGGAGTTATAAAAATCCAGTGACAGAATGACTTGTCTGTAGCTTTGAGCTGTGTTTAGATGAGTCTGACGTTTTGACTCTGGTGTAATTTTGGATAGCTATATCCAGCAAAAGGAAATAACAGTATAGCCAAGTATATCCATTTAAGGCAAAGAATGGGGCTGGTAGGTCCTGGCTCCTGCTCATCAGACACTCACAGAGCCATTTCCTAAAGCACTAGAGAAATACAGTCTTAAAGTACACACGCAACTTGCCTGTGTCTCTGCATGGAACGCTGAGCTTTGGGCTCAGCGACTTCTAAATACATACTGATTAAAAACCCTTATCACCCACAACTAGCTTTGAACAGTGATACCATGGAGCTGGTTCATGGGAAGTTAGGTCTTTGATTTCTCTACTGCTGCTGACCAGAGAGACAAATCACAACCAGGAGCACAAGAGAAGACAGTTTCCAACCTGTTCCTTCCTAGCAGGATACAGTGCCTCCTGCCAAAACGTTTCTCCTTTTCCTTTCCTCTTCCTTTATTAGTGTGACCAGGCTCTCTTCTCCATAGATGCTATTGGAGCCCCATTTTCCTAAGGCAATCCCACTTTGTATCTGTTCTTCCAAATAGAATAGGCCATCACCCTAATTAGGAGGTATTCTGATCATCAGTGTCTTCACTGACTTTCCCTGTTGGAGGGAACTAGCCCAGGTTCATGCTACCCTCTGACCTACTTCCCTGCTCCTGTATCTATTACTATGTCAATAGGAATATTAGATAAGGGCTCCATCTCTGTTCAAGCCGTGGAACAAAGGACATTATGGAATGAGGTGTCTTAGATCAGAGGAAGCATATGGAAAGCAACCTGGGTGGAATAGGTTTATTTTGTATATGAATGATTTTTAATGAATGCAATATTAATCCTTGCAGATAAGCAATAATCATTAAAGTCGATTAGAAAAAAAATAATTTGATGCCTTTCATGTGTTTTAACATTTTCTTTTAGACTGCAGGGAAAACACAAGTCATGTTTCTCTTTAATGAGTCATTCTAAAACCAAAATTTTTATTGGAAAATAAATAACTTCATTTTAAATAATGAATGGATCAAGCAGCAAATTATATAAATAATTAATTATTTCATCCTGGATAATGACAATAATGAAACAGCATACCAAATCCTATGGGATGCACTCAAGGGGGCTGTCAAGAGATAGATTATATCTTTAAATGTTTACATGAATAAATTAGAGAAAGAGGAAATCAATGAACTAAATATGCAACTAAAAATTAGAGAAAAATAAATTAACTTCCCATTAAATAGCAAATTATAAATTCTAAAAATTAAAAGGGAAATTCATAAAATCAAAAGCAAGAAAACTATTGAACTAATAAACAAAGCCAAGAGTTGGTTTTATGAAAAAAAACAATAACATTGATAAACCTCTGGTCAATTTGACTAAAAAAAAAGAAAGAAAAAAGCCAAATTTCTAATATCACAAATGAATTACCACCTGCCCAACTCTATAACAATAAATTTGACAATCTAAGTGAAATTGAGGAATATTTACAAAAATATAAATTGACCAAATTAAATGAAGAGGAAATTAATAACCTAAATAACCCTATCTCAGAAAAAGAAATTCAACAAGTCATTATTGAATTCCCTAAGAAAAAATTTCCAGGTCATTTGGATGCACAAGTGAATTCTATCAAACATTTAAGGAATGAACAATTGGTTCCAATTCAATATAAATTCTGGAAAAATAGGTGAAGATGGAATTCAGTCTAACACTTTCTATGATACAAATAGGGTTCTGATAATTAAACCAGGAAGAGTTAAAACAGAGAAAGATAATTATAAACCTATCTCCCTGATGATTATAGATTCAAAAATCATAAATAAAATATTGGCAAAATGATAACAAGTTATCACTAAGAAAATACATTATGACAAAGTAGGATTTATCCCAGGAATACAGGGTCAGTTCAATATTAAGAAAACTGTTCATATAATTAATTATATCAATGAAAATCCTACCAGAAATCATATATGATTATATCAATAGATACTGAAAAAACTTTTGACAACATACAGCACATTTTGCTACTAAGAAAACTAGAGAGTGTAGGAATAAATGGATTGTTCCATAGAATAATAAGCAATATTTATCTGAAACCATCAAAAAACCATTAAATGCAATGGGTATATGCTAGAGACATTCCCAAAAATATCAGGAGTGAAACAAGGGTGGTCATTATTACTACTGCTATTCAGTATTGTATTAGAAATGTGAGCTTCAGCAATAAGAGAAGAAAAATAAATGGAAGGAATTAGAATTGGAACAGAAAGACAAAACTCTCACTCTTTACAGATGACATGATGGTTATAGCTAGAAAATACCAAAACATCATCCAAAAAACTACTAGAAATAATTAGCAAGAGGTTGCTTGCCTAGCAATGTTATCTTATATATATTCAGGATAGCCATGCCTCAATTGTTGATCCCACTTTAATAGGAAATAAATAAAGAAGCAGTTTTTCAGGGCATATACATGTAAATAAACACATACATGCACACATACACATATATGTGTGTATGTATGTATGTGTACACACATACACATACATGTATGTATACACATTTATGTATGTGTATGTATATATCACCAAAAGATAGTAGTGAATTAGTTGTTCAGTATACATTCTTTGTTAAAAATGGTTTCCAGGCAAATGGAATTTCAAGAACATTTAAGTTTGTCTCATGAAATTTTCTTGCCAATAAAACTTAACAAAGTTAATACACCAACCTAATGTGTAAATGAATATATGTGGTAGTTCATACTATAGCACTCCACTCATTTCTCTATTTTAAAAAAATGATTTTCTCTCCCTTTTTTCTTCCTTCAACCAATTTGGGGGAAAATGCACAAAAAAATATTTCTTATAATGTTAGGCATAACAAAACAAATTAAATCCCCCCCAACACTTATAATTATATATGTATATTTATACATATCTACATATGCATGTACAGGTACTTATGTGGCATAGATCCACATATATATTTGTGTTCATATGTGTGTACATGACATGTTGTGCACCTCTCTTCAATCTATAGTATATTTTATCACCAGTCTTCTAACTTCTTAAAATACATTCTCCTTTACCTATGAGGCAGGTAAACTAATTTCCTTAAGGTCATATGAGCAAATCATAAGAAATCAATGATGAAAGCTCTGATATTCTATTCTGTACTTCAGCATATTTCTTCTATGCTATTTCAAATGCATGTTATTTCAAAACGTGTGGCTAACAAGAAAGTATTTAGAAAATCATCAATATATTAACCTTTTTTTCTAGAAATATATTTGGATAATAATTTTTTTAACATGCTTACCTCTCAACCTCATTGGGAAACTGGATGTTGTGAATAGTTTATCAGTAGTTTTCTTAGTTTGTTCTGGGATTGACAAGACAATGAAAAATAAATTAGATTTAAGAAAGTACTTTATTTTGTCTTGATCCTGTTTAGCTAGACCCAGAAAACTCCTTACACTGACTTTATCAGACTAAGATTTTCTACATGTGAATTATTTTAAGAGAAATGAAAGTGATTGCTGTCATCACATAGAATGATTTTTGACTTTAGAAAGAAAATATAGCTAACTGATTTGAAGTGCAATTGCTCTAAATGAAACAAGGAAAGACAGATATTAATTCAGAAAGGGAAAAAATCCATCAAGTACAAACCAAGTTAAATACAATAGAATCATTACTGTCTTTTTCAAATATGCCATTAGCTTTATCAAGGAGGCAACATCACAAAATTACTCCTTTCCTAGTGCATAGGTGAATGGGTTACATTCAATATGTTTTTCAAGAACTTTATGCTCTTCCTTAGGAAATATATAGATAAAAATAATGGATTGCTACTTAAAAAAAATTTGATTCTTCCTTCAGTGAAAATCAGTTTTTGACAATACTTAACAATGAGGTAAGATTTTCATTTCTGAAGGCAGAATTTGGTTGATTTGTTCTGTATTTCCATCTACAAAGTTTGATATAGTTCAATACAAGTTCAACACTCCAGACAGATTAAGAGAGAATTCAATTTTCAAAATCTCTCCTCCTTCAGTTTTCCCCAACACTTTCCCTGGTCTTTTGCATAGGGACAATGGAAGGTTTAAAAATTTAGCTGACACCAGCAGGCAGATGAGTGAAACAGTACTGAGTATTCTAGATGAGTAGGCAAGGAACTTTGCTTTCTTTCTTTCCAATGGTAGAACAAGACAGATATATACCACCACAATTTAAAGATTTTTAAATTTTATTAAGCTTATTTTTAATAAAGATTTGTTTTACTGTGTATAACTGTAATTACTGTCAAAGGATCAAATTCTGCCCCTCTCTGAAAGGGAAAGTTTTGAGGAAGATTTTCTTTATACTTTAAAGTATACCCAACATTGGACCTCATATATTGCTTGTTGGTTAAGGGATTTATTTAGGAATAAGATTTAATGAGATATTTTTGTAAGATTCAGAGACAAATTCTCAAAAACAGAATTAAATATTTCCCTAGACTTTGTTTCTTTCTTCTCCTCACCACAAGTTTTGTCTTACATTTTATTTGCTTGTCATTCCCAGGTCTGGTCCTTGTGAGAATCTTCAATCTTTTTTTTTTACCTATCATAAACCATTTAAAATATAAGATTATTGAGGGAAAATGTGCCATTTTTGTCTTTGAGATTTTGATGATTAGAACAGTACCTGGAAACATAGTAAGTATTTTATAACAAATATCTTTTGGTTTACTTTATACCTCAAAGCATATTTAAAACTATATATGTATATATTAATATATATATATTAATATATATAGTAAAAGGGGTATACATAAACTATTCTCAAAAAATATAAAATATAAGGAAAATAATATTTGCACACATAAATTACATAATTCAAGGCAGTAATGAAAAATATGTTAAATATATATTTATATATACATATATATATATTAGTATTTATCTAAGTAAAGTTAGACTCCATAAACATGACAGGAATCCAGAGGAAGGAGAGATTACTTTAAACTTCATTTGAAAAAGAGATTTTTTTCATTTTTTAATGATATAGATGAATAGTTTTTGCCTCTGCTAATATTCTTTTATTTAGTCTTCCCTGGAAATAGATAAAGGAACTTTGTCTTTATATGAACACATCACTATCATTTGGTTCACTTTTTGAGGGGAAATGGAGAGTTGACTGGTCACTGGACTTAGCATCAGATTACAGACAATTCCAAAGAATCCTTCAGTCAAGTTAAAAAAATCAACTTCAAATGGTTTGAGGGGCAGCTAAGGCAGCTATATGGACAGCGGATAGAGCACCAGCTGTGGAATCAGCAGGACATGAGTTCAAATCTGACCTCAAACAATTAATAATTACTCAATTGTATGATCTTGGGAAACTGACTTAAACCCATTGTCTTGGAAAAACAAAAGCAAAAAAGACATTTGAAGAAAATAAGCCCTCTATAACGTCATTCATTAGTGAAAATACTACATACCAAATCAGATATTGTTTTATCTTTACCAAATTGCCAACATGACTTTATGATGTGGACAAGAAAGAAAAGATGAATATAAATTCGGGTATGCTAATTATAAAGGTACATTTGCTTTTATTATTAATAAAATTATGAATGTTTTGCTTTGGTGGCAACATTGAAAAAAATACAGACAACAACACAATGAACTATCTTTAAGTTTGATTTACAGATCAGTATAAAATAAAAGACCATGGATATAAGAATAAAAGAATATTTTAAAATATTTTAAAATAAAAATAAAAATGAATCAATTTAAGTCTTCACTAAACATGGGAAAACCTTTACCATTAAGTATATGAAAAAGGTTCTTATTTACTACTCATGAATTGGTAGATTGTTTTTTTAAAGCTATGGATTCAACTTTTATTTACTTTACAAAAAATAAAAAATAAAAAGTTTAAACACATGAATAACAAAAAGATGAAGTGAATCCTATATAATCTGGAGTCTTCATTTTGACTAGATGAAAAATAAATACCAGAGAATCTAGGAGCATCAGAGACTCCTTTACTTTTTTTTTCTTTAAATCCCCTTATCTTTCAGTACAATAAGCGTTTTATCTGTACCTTCAAAGTTCTGCTCACCAATCTTGGGAATCTGGGAGTCTGTAGAGGGTTATTTCTGGCTCAGCATAGAACTGCTGCAGAATACATTTACTTTTGGCTGATGTTTTCCATCAGAGTACAAGGTTATGCTTCTGTTTTGTAATGATCTTTTTGTCTTTTGGGGGGAAGGGTCATTATTATAGGAAGGACTAGAGAAAAGAACTCCTTCTTTTGAGGCATTTTTCTTTCTTGATATTTTTATATTCATATGTTTTAGAACTTCAGCCTGGTCTGGTTATTTCTGAAATTCCTGTCTATTGACAGTTAAATATTTCAACTGCTGGAATAGTCTAGGTTATTCATATATATATATATATATATATATATATATATATATATATATATGAAATCAAATTCAATTTCTCACAAATTTGTAGTATTATCTAAATACACAGTCTCTGAGCACAACTTTCCTTTATAAAAGAGCATGCTAATTATAAGACACTCTGAACTGTCACTGGGGTAGTGATAATAATGGCAACAATAACACAAAAACAACTGAGTCAGACAGTGTTTTATGACTTGTTAAGTATTTTATATAAATTACTTCCTTTGATGTTATCAACAACTCAGTAAAAAAAAATCTAAAATTATTAAGATTTCCATTCTAAGGAAGAAGAAATGGAAATATAGGGAACTTCAGCAACTTGCACTGTAATGCATAGCTTTTATGGAAGTTAAATCTATGTATATATAAGACATTGTGCTAGAGTCTGAGAAAAGAATGGTGAGAGCAAATAGTTCTGTTTTTAAGAAAGAGTCATTCTTTTGACAATACTGCGTTATCCTTCACATTCTACTTCCTTTCTAATTTGAGCAAAGTGCAATGATAGGAACAGCCCAAACTTAGCTGAAATGGTTATTGACATACCTGGCCAGTCATATTACTGTAGTCTTTGAATTAGATACAAAATAATGTTCATTGAAATGCTATTAGCCTTTATTGAAATAGAACTTAAAATTTTGTTATTTTTGGATTCCTGTTGCAACTAAATGAGTGAAGACAGAAATTATGATTCCCTTTTGAATAACATAGGTCAAACAACTCATTTTTTAAATTGCCTCTAATTTTTTTGAGCTTTCTTTTTCTTTAAAGGCTTAGATTCATTACATTTAAGACAAAAATAATAAAATAAAACTAAATGTGGTTGCATTGCAGAGGGACTCCAGTCAGAAAGCTGTCTATGGAATGCTATTGAAAGAAGTACAATTATATCTATATCTTTATACATCTACCATTTCCTTAATAAGATCTACCCTTAGGGGTTTTTATTTTATTGTATATTAGTTCTTTTAAAAAAAACTTTCAATGTATTAATCTCTTTTTTGATTTTCAGGATTTCTATTTTGAATTTTAATTGGAGATTTTAATTTTTCCAATACTTATATTTTAGTTACATTCTGGAGAGCAATTTGGAATTATATCCAAAGGGCAATAAATATGTGCATACCCTTTGATCCAACACTACTACTACAGAGTCTATAACCTGAAAATTTCATGAAAACCACTAAAAATTTCATATGTGCAAAAATATTCATAGCAACTCTTTCCATAATGGCAAAAAATGGAAATTGAGGTAATGCCCATCAATTGTGGAATATTTGAACAAATTGGGGTATATGTATGTGCTAGCAAACTATTGTTCTATAAGTAATCATGAGGGATGAGATTTCAGAAAAGCTTGAAATGATTTGCATGAGTTGACTCAGAATGAAATGAGTAGAAACAGATGAACATTATAAACACAACTACAATAGGGGATGATGTTACCTCTAATGTTTTCTTTCTTCTGACTGGATCTGATTCTTTTACAAGATGTTCAATTTTGAACTATGTTTAGCATGTCACAAAATGTAAAGCCTAAGTCATATTGCTTTCTGTAGGGATATGGGGAGGGAAGGGAGGGAGGGAGGAAAACTGTGATATTCAAAGCCTCACAAAAATAATTGGCTGGAAAGATGAATAAAACATTTATTAAATTCAAAAAATAATGAAAAGCAAAAGGTGCTTTAATGAGTAGAGTTTGAACTCTTTTCACAGCTGCAGGGCAGAAAGGAGTGTTTCCAGTTACATATAGACCAGATCACAGACCAGGGGAAAGGTCAAAATCTTTCAAAAACCTTAGAATAATTGAGGTCCCTGGGAAGGATCCCTGAGAAAAGCTACAAAACCCTCAAAAGCTTGGGACAGTGGAAACAGAGTCCCATGTTAACAAAGAGAGCAAGTCAAGTCATGGGCTGGGGAAATGAACAAATAGCAGAAGAAAAAAATTTCAACCATAGACAATTACTTTTATCCTATGCAGGATCAAAATACACACTCAGAACATAACAAATTCAAAGGATCTGCATCCACATCCTCCAAGGAAAAAATAGTAATTAGGCTCAATTATACCAGAATTCAGAAAAGATTTTGAATATCAAGTAAGGGAGGTAGAGGAGAAAATGGGAAGAATACTGGGAGTGATGCAGGAAAATCATGAAAACCAAGTCGGCAGTTTGGTGAAGGAGATACCAAAAACTACTGAAGAAAATAACATCTTAGCAACCAGTTTAGGTCAAATGGAAAAAAAAGCAATCCA
This sequence comes from Macrotis lagotis, assembly GCF_037893015.1. Classification (NCBI taxonomy): domain Eukaryota; kingdom Metazoa; phylum Chordata; class Mammalia; order Peramelemorphia; family Peramelidae; genus Macrotis; species Macrotis lagotis. The sequence continues at coordinate 385,560,574 of NC_133658.1, read as the reverse complement.
AATGACCACTGAGGGGGGGAATACCATGTAAAGAAAAATCAGTCAGAAGCAAAAGGATATAGAAAATCTCTGAAGAAAATGATTTCTTTAAATGTTGAATAGAAGTAAGGGAAGATGATGACTTTGTGAGAACACAAGGTACAATAAAAACAATGAAAATTTAGAAGAAAATGTGAAATATCTCATTGAATAAGCAACTGACTTAGAAAACAGATTCACAAGAGATAATTTAAAAAGTATTGTAGTACCTGAAAATCAAGACCAAAAAAAAAAGCCTAAATATTTCATTTTTTTTTTCAAGAAATAGTCCAGTCCACTTTTATCTTAGAAGCAGAGGGTAAAATAGAAATCACAGAAATTTACTAGTCACCTCCTGAAAGAGATCCCAAAATGAAAACTACCAGTAATATTATAAGCAAATATCATAACTCTCAAGTCAAGGGGAAAACATCACAAGCAGGCAGAAAGAAATAATTAAAATATTATTGAAATATAGTCGGGATATCACAAGATTTAGCAGGTTCTTCATTAAGGGCTCATAGGCATTGTACTATGTTATTACAGAAGACAAAAGAGCTTGGATTACAAGGAATCAGTTATCCAGCAACACTGAACATACACTTTCAAAGGAAATGATGGACATTCATTGAAAAATAGGGGACTTTCAAACTTTATGAAATGACCAGGACTGAAGTGAAATTTGATCTTCAAGTACAGGTTCAGGAGAAGCATAAAGACAGTGAATTAGAAGGGCAAATTATGAGGGACTGAATCATGTTGAACTCTTTGGAATCCTGCATGGGAAGATGATGCTACTAACTCATATAAACCCTCTCATTTATTAGGGAAGTTAAAAAGAACATGATGATGATGATGATGATGCTGCTGCTGCTGCTGCTGCTGCTGCTGCTGATGATGATGATGATGTTTTCCCTTCAATCTCAAAGATCATGATATCAGGGAGGTGATGCCATGACAAGCCCATAAACTGAATTTGAGTCAGGAGATGTTGTGCTAATTCACTATCCTCACTTTCTCCTCTAGAACCATCTAAGTTCAATAGTCAGATATGAAACAGAATGAATGGAGTTGACCCTGGATTTGAGGTAGTCACACTTAAGTGACTTGCTGAAGATCACATAGCTAGTAAATATCTGAAGATGGATTTGAAGTCCTGTCCTTCTGACTCCATGACCAATGTTCTATCTACTGTAACGTCTTGCTGCCATAAGAAGAAAGGGAAAGGAGAGGTAGAATGGGATAACTTATTTCACATTATAGAGGCAATAAAAGTCTTTTGCTATGGAGTGGAAGAGGGAAGGTGAGGGGGAATGAGTGAGCCTTTATTCTTATCAGAATTGTCCGAGAGAGGAAATAATATGCACATTCAATTGGGGAAAGAAATCTGTTTTACCTTAGGGGTAAATAGGAAAGGACAGGGATGGGAGAAAGGGGATGGAGGAGAGGCATAAAGATATAGGTGATAGAAGAGTGAGAACATTGTATGAGAGGGTAGTCAGATATTATGCACTTATGAGGAGGGACAGTGTGGAAGGAGAAAGAGATTAGAATAAAAGGGGCTTGCAGGATAGGATGGAGGAAAATATGACCAGCAATTTCAACTGTGGGACAAATATTGAAGAAATTTATCTGATGAAATTATAGTAAAGAATGCATTCTAAAATCATTAGCAAGTATTATATTTAATGAGGTTAAGTTTGACACATTCCCAATACTGCCAGGGGCAAAAGAATATCCATTTTCATCAGTATTATTTAATATTGTATTAGAATTTTAAGCTTTAGCAATAAGGAAGAAAAATTAATGTTGGAATTAGATTAAGCAATGGGAAAACATAAATTTCACTCTTTGAAGATAATACTAAATAGTACTAGAAAATCAACTAAAATCGCTTGAAACAACTAACCACTAGAACGGAGATGCATGGTATAAAATAGACACATAAATCATTGGCATTTCCATATATTACTAAAAAGACAAAAGAAATAAGCTGTAGAAAGAGAAATTCAATTTAAAGTGACTATAGATAGCATAAAATTCTTGGGATGCTGCCTGCAAATGGAAACTGAGAAAATATATGAAAAAATGATAAAATATGTTTTACACAAAGTTGATCTAAATATTTGGAAAAATGTTAATTGTGGATAGATTGAGCTAATAAAATAAAATGACATGTCTACCTAAATTTAATTACTTATTCAGTGTCAAACCAAACTGCAAAGAGTTACCTTACTGAGCAGTAAGTAAAAAAAATACAAAACTAAAAAATTCATTTGAATGAATAAATGAAAAAATGTAATGATAATTAATGTAGACCATATCAGGTCTAATATGATATTGGTGGTGGATCAGTGGAACAGATTAAGTACAAAAGAAAGAGTGGTAAATGAATATAATAGTCCTAAATTTGTTAAATCCAAGGAATCTATATTCTGGGATAAACTTCTTAACAAAAACTTCTGGGAGAACTGGAAAATAGTATGACAGAAACTAGGCATAGATCAACACACTTGTATCAAGGTCAAAATAAATTCAGGATTTAGACTTAAAGACAATTAGTTGTGCAAAGGAGAGATTACCTGTCAGATTAATGGAAAAGGGAGCAGTTTACGACCAATGAAGAAATAGACAATATTTAAGAAAAAAACTGGATAATTTAGATGACAAAAAATTAAAATATTTTTGCAAAAACAATACCACTGCAAGAAAGAAATGGAATGTGGCAAATTGGGAAACAATTCTTTCACCTAGTGTTTCTGATAAAGGATTCATTTCTAAAATATGCAGAGAACTGAGACATGTTCATAAAAACCCAACTAATTCTCCAATGGATATATTGTCAAACAATATCAACAGGCAGGTTTCAGAAGAAATTAAAGTTATTAATAGTCATATATAATAATGCACTGATTAATGGTTAGAGAACTGAAAACTGAAACACCTTTTAGGTACCATTTCATACCTATAAGATTGGATAATATGGCAAAAAGAAATATGATCACTTCTGGAGGGGATGTTGGAAAACTGGGACACTGATGCATTGTTGATGGACTTGTGAACTGATTCAACCATTCTGGAGAAAAATTTGGAATTATACCAAAAGGGCAAAAATCTTTCCATAACTTTTGAACCTGCATTACCATTGGTAGGTCTGTACCAAAAAGAAATCAAAATAAAAGGTAAACAACTCACACATTTAAAAAATTTATAGCAGCTTTTTTTTGTAGTAGCAAAGTATAGGAAGTTAATGGGAGGTCCATATATTGCAGAACAGATGGACACATTTTGACAAATGAATGTAATGGGGTGCTATTGCTCAGTAAGAAGCAATGAGCAGGATAGGGGCAGGTGTGGATGGAGCACTGGCCCTGGAGTCAGGAGGAACTGAGTTCAAATTCAAACTCAGATACAATAATTGTCTTGCTGTGTGACCTTGGGCAAGTCACTTAACACTGTTGCCTTAAATAATAATAAATAATAATAAAAAAAGAATTAAAAGAAGCAGTGGAGGCTGGGATTTCAGAAAGGACTGTGAAAACCTTGTGTGAACTGATGCTAAGTGATGTGAGCAGAAGCAGAAGAATATTGCATACATTAACAGCAATACTATATGATGATTAACTCTGATGAATTTATTCCTCTCAGTTGTACAAAAATCACTGAGAATTCTAAAGGAATTTTGATGGGAAATACCATCCATACCCAGAGAAGCAAGTTTGCAAGAATGCAGATCCAAGCTTATTATTTTCAATTTTTTTTAAAAAAGCATGAAGTTTTTTGATGATTTTTACTCATGTTTTTTTCTTTTTGATCTGCTTCATCTTTCAAAACATGATTGATATGTAAATATGTTTAATATTTATATACATGTCTAATCTTTGTTTTATTGCTTTCTGTCAGGGGAAGGGAAGAGGGAAGGGAGCGAGAAAGAAAATGTGAAAATCAAAAACTTACAAAAAATATTGTTTAAAGCTCTCTTTGTATTTGGAAAAATAATTGAATTAATTTATAAAAAATAAAAAATAATTTCCTGAAATGTGATGATCATAATTTTCTTTCAGGTAGTCCAATAATTCTTATCTTATCACTACTTCATCTGTTTTGCAAGTTTCTTGTTTCCCCATGATATATTTCATATTTACTTCTATTTCAATAATTTTACTTTGTTTCATTGTTTCTTGATGTTACATGGAACCATTGGCTTTCCTATGTCCAATTATAATTTGTAAGGAATTATTTTCTTCAGTTAAGATCTGAACTATTGTTTTACTAGTTTTCTATTTTATTTTATGTAATTATTTCTTAAGCATTTTACCTATTTTACTATTTAACCAAATTTTAAAATAATTTTCATCATTATTCTATGCCTCTTTTCTTAAGATACAATTTTCTTTTTCATAATTTTCTTTGAAAGCTTTTATTTGTTTTCCCCAGTTTTTGCTCTAATGTTTTATTTGATTTTTAAATTCACTTGGATTGTATTTTGTTTCTTTAAGTCTTCTAGGAATATTGTTAGCTAAATTCCATTTTTCTCTGGAACTTTAGTCATTGATATTTAAAGTTATTGTTTTCTTATGTATTTGTCTTGAACTTTCTTGTCACTATTGTAATTTTAATGTACAAGTTCCCTTTTTTTCTTGTTTGCACATTTTCCCACCATATTCTGCATTTTGGACTTCATATTAGAGTTGGATTCTGCTCATATCTGGGGATTGAATAAATAGAGAGCCTGTGCTTCTAACTTTTTTTGAACATTTGCTTCTTTTAAAATTCAGTTAATACCTGTAAGTTTTTACTACTTTCAAAATGGTTTAATCCAGGAAGAGGTCTAGTCACTGTTTTTTTTTTTTTTTATTTGGGCTGTAATCCAGATCATCTCCCTCACACCACAACGTAGTTCTGTTCTGAAACTGTGGTCCAGAACTGGGTAATGACTGACAAAGTTGTCAGATAGCACCATTTTCTATTTTAAGTGCAAGTACATGAGTTTCTTATTTCTGATAAGGTGATTAGTCTCCTTATAACTCTTAGGAGTTGGACTGCTACCTACTACAACCATAACAGCCTAGTGTTAATATCACTTCTGATGCCATTTTTTCTGTGAGCAGTACTCATGTTTTTCTGTGTTTATATGACATCATGACTTGTAAAAATAAATCCTTTGACTTTTAATTCGATTTTTATGCCCAGAATTTGTGCTGAAAAAAAAAAAAGCTTTTAGTTTCTTTTGGAGGTGTATGTTGGGAGAATTTTTCTAATTGCTGCATTTGTTCCACCTTTACTCCTTCTCTTTGTTTTTTGTTCTATCAGTGAATCAAAGTCACAGTCCAGGTTCTTATAGTTACAGTAGGAAAAGACCTCAGAGGCCATATCAACCGTTCCTGTTCTTTCATAGATAAAATATAGAATGATTTATTGATTTGCCAGTAATATATAGTAATGGAAACAATGAATTTATGAAGTAAAATTAGAACTGTTTTTCACAACTGTGACTACCAACATAATTTTTTTTTCATAAAATCAATAAGTTTTAAACTATCCTATATTCAGGGCTCAGACCTGACTAAGCAGAGAATGAGATGATTATATTTGGAACATTAGGCAATGCTTTTAAGAACCCCAAGATTTTTTTTTCTTCAGTAAAAGCATCTTTTTATAGCAATATTCTTTTTTTTAGGTTTTTTTTTCAAGGCAAACTGGGTTAAGTGGCTTGCCCAAGGCCACACAGCTAGGTAATTATTAAGTGTCTGAGACCGGATTTGCACCCAGGTACTCCTGACTCCAGGGCGCGTGCTTTATCCACTACACCACCTAGCTGCCACTTATAGCAATATTCTGATGGATATACTATAAATTTGAAAATCATAGAATTTCATTGTCCAAATCATGAAAATTTTGGATTATCCCCCATAAAAGGAAAAGTATACCCAGAGACCCCTAAAAAATCTGAAAAACTACTAGAAACAATTAGCAACTTTAGCAAAGTCACAGGATATAAAACAAAACCACATAAATATTCAGCATTTATGTATATATGTATCACTAGCTAGAAAGGGAAATACCATTTAAAATAACTTCAGATAATATTAAAACCTTGGGAGTTTGCCTGCCAAAGAAAGCTTAGAAACCCCCATGGAAACAACTATAAAAAACTTTTCACACAAATAAAAATCATATTTAAATACCTGGGCAAATATCAACTGTCATGGAGAGACTGAACCAAAATAAAAAATAATGGCAATTCTACCTAAATTTAATTACTTGTTTACTGCCATGCCAATCAAACTTCCAAAAAATCATTTTAATTAGCTAGAAGAAATTGTAATTGAATTGATATAGAGAAACAAAAAGTCAAGAACATCAAGGCATTCCATGAGAAAAGTCAAAAAAGCAAGTGGCTTAGTCTTACAATATCTAAAATTGTATTATAAAGCATCAGATATCAAAACAGGTGTTGATTAAGAAATAGAGTGGAGGAACAGTGGAATAGAATAATTGAAAAACAGACAGCAGGAAATGAATATAGTAATCTTCTGTTTGATTTACCCAGAATACATCTTCTTGGATAGGACCTCACTCTTCAATAAAATTGTTGGGAAATTTGGAAGATAGTATGGAAGAAACTTGGATTAGCCCAATATATCACATCCTATTCCGAGATAAGATTAAAATGGATGCAGAGTTTGTACATAAAGGACAGTATTTTAAACAAACTGGGAGAGCAGGAAGTACTTCACCTGTCAGAAATATGAAAAGGCTAAGTAGCTCATAACCAAGGGAGAGATGGAGAACATCATTAAAACAACAAACTAAATAATTTTGATTACATTAAATTAAAAAGTTTTAGCACAAACACTGTATCAAAATCAAAAGAATTGTAAATTGGGAAACAATTTTTGCAAGTAGTCAACTTTTTTTTAACAATTAGTTAATAAATGAGTCCTTCTGACAAAGGATTCATTTCTAAAATATATAGAAAACTGAGTTAAAATAAAAAAACAGCCATTCCCCAATTGACAAATGGTCAAAGGATAAGCAAAGTGAATTTGCAGATGAGGAAATCAAAGATATCTTTAGACATATGAAAAATGCCTGTAAGTCACTACTTACTAGACAAATTCAAATTAAAGCATCTTTGAGGTTCTACCTCACACCCCTCAGAGTGACCAACAAAACCAGAAAAGACAACAATCAATGATGGAAGGGATGTGGGAAATCTGAAACACCAATGAATTATTGTTGGAACTATGAACTGATGCAACCTTTCTGGAATTATGTCCCAAGGGCAATAAAATGTGTATGTTTTGATCCAGCAGTACCACTCCTGAGTTTATACCATGAAGAGATCATGAAAAAGGGTAAAAAGAGCACTTGCACAAAAATATTCATAGCAACTCTCTTTGTTTTAGCAAAGAAGTAGAAATCAATGGGATGTCCATCAATTGGGGAGTGGCTAAAAATTTTTGGTTTATGTATGTTCTATTAGCAATTGGAGGGATGGGTTTCAGAGAAGCCTGGAAGGAACTGTATTAACTGATGTTGAGTGAGATGAGCAGAACCAGAAGTACATTGTGTACCTTAACAGAAACATGAGGGCCATTAGGGCAATGATCAAGGACAATTTAAAGATATCTCTGATGAAAAATATCATCTGTTTCCAGAGAAAGAACTGTGGAGTTAAAACAAAAACCAAAGATTATTACCTTCAGGTTTTAAAAAATTGTCTTTTTTTCCTACCTAATTTTTCTATCTCTGATTTTATTTCTTCCTCAAGGATATTTTTTTTCCTGCAACACATTCAAATTTGATCAATTCATAGTGTAGAAAGAATTTAAAGATTGTCCAATTGCCTTCTGTGGAGGGGAAGGGGAGAGGAAAGGGAGGGTGGGTAGAATTGTAAAATGAACACTGCAGAATAAAAATCAGAGTAAAGAGTAGCATAAAAGATGTATTTTAGAAGAAAATGAATTGGAACAGTTTACCTTTTAATAAATATTTTGTTTTCCAAATTATATGCAATAGTAATTTCTACTTATCATTGTTTTGTAAGGTTTCCTTCCCTTCCTTCTGTCAGTTCTTCTTTCCACCATCCTCCCTCCTACCCAATTCACCTCTTCATACTTGAAAGGTAAGGTAACATTCTCAACTTAATTGAGTATGTGAATGTTAGTCCTTCTTCGAGCCAAATCTGAGGAGAGTAGGATTCAGGTGGTACTCCATTCCTCTATTCTTCCCCTCTATTTCAACAGGTCCTTTTCACCTATCCATGGGATGTAATTTACTCCATTCAATCTACTATACATTCCTGTCTTTATACTGTTCCCCCCTTTTAAGGAGATACTATTTTTGAATCATTCTATTACAGTCATGAACAAGTCATGTTACTTCTGGCTCATGATACACTCTATAATAGAATTATAGTTCTTAGGAGTTAATGAAAATCTTTCTTCCATTTGGGGATACAGCCAGTTTCATCCTACTGGATAAAAGTTTTCTTTTTCTTTACATTTTTTGATGTTGTCATATATCTCTTGAGTCTCCTGTTTGAAGTCCAGATTTTCTATTTAACTCTGGTCTTTTCATGAGGAAAAGTTGGATATCTCCTTTTTTCTTAAATGCCCATTTTTTCACTGACAGAGAAGGCTCAATTTTAGCAAATAGTGAATTTGTGACTGCATTCCAAGATCCCTTGCTCTTTGGACTATCATATTCCAGATCCTTCAGTCTTATAATGTTGATGTAGTCATATCCATTCTAATCCTTAATGTGGCTCCTTGGTATTTAAATTGTTTCTTTCTGGCTTCTTCCAGGATTTTTGCTTTTATCTGATAGTTCTGGAGTTTGTTCACAATATTCCTTGGTGTTTTCATTGTGAGATGACTTTCAGGAAGAGATCAATGTATTCTTTCAATAACTATTGTTGCCCTCTGGTTCCCTGATATCAAGTTAATTATCCTACAGCATATCCTGTAGTAAGGAGGTCATTTTTTTTTCTCGTCTATGTTTTCAAGAAGTCCAATGCTTATTAAATTGTCTCTCCTGGATCTATTCCCCAGGTCAGTTGTTTTGTTGATGAGATATTCTTCTATTTGTTTCATTTTTTTTTTGGTTTTGTTTAACAGGTTCATATTGTCTCTTGAAGTCATCTATTTCCATAGATTCAAATCTTTTTTTACAGAAAAATGTTCCTTATTTGAATTTTACAACTCCTTTTGCAATTAGTCAATTCTAATTTTTTAAAGAAAGATTTTATTTATTTTGAATTTTACATTTGTCCCACTAATCTTGCTCCTCTCCCATCCCCCACAGAAGGAAGTCTGTTAGTCTTTACATTGTTTCCATGGTATACATTGATCTAAGGTGAATATGATGAGAGAGAAATCATATCCTTAAGGAAGAAAAGTAAAGCATAAGAGAGCAAAATTACATAGTGAGATAATATTTTTTAAATTAAAGGTAAATTTTTAATTAAAGATAAAATTCTTTCTCTAAATTCAGATGGCATTCTCCATTGTAGATACCCCATAGCTGTACCTGAGAGAAAAGGGTAATGGATAAAATATTGACTTATTTTTAAGGACAAAAATATGTATCATGGAAAAAATTAGATTTTAATCTCTAATAAAATACTAGAAATATGCTTTAGTCAGATGTCCCAAAAGTGTTATTTTTCATAGCTTTATATTTTGTCATTTATGAAATAGAGCAAGTATTTCCAAAACATGGCATAACAAAAATTGATGATTAGATGATTACACATAAAATTGAAAATCTACTATGCAAAATTCATTCCTAATATACAATGAAATTATCATAAAATGTATTTCTCCTTCTCTCTCTCTCTCTCTCTCTCTCTCTCTCTCTCTCTCTCTTACATATGGCTACCTTTCAACACAAAACCATGCATGCAAAGGTGTGTGTGTGTGTGTGTGTGTGTGTGTGTGTACATATATATATATATATATATATATATATGCGTGTGTGTGTGTGTGTTTATATATATAATATACATACATATACAAAATTATTATACATATGTCAGCATCATTTCTCTCTCTCGTATAGAATCTTCATATATTCTTTACAATTATTTGATAGTATTGATAACAGAATAACATTCATTCAAAGTCCTTTCTAAACTATATTGCTGTTACTATTTACAATGTTCTGGTTCTATTCATTTTGCTTTTCTTAATTGCATACCAATTGAATGCATGTTTTCCTTTTTTTTTGGTATTTAAATACTTTATATTTTTGTTTTTCCAGCCACATACAATAGTATTTTTATCAATCTTTTTTGATGATGCTTGTGTTTTACACTTTTTCTCTGTTACCCCTCCATTCACTCCCTCCTTCACTTGACAGAAGGCAATCTGATATCAGCTCTATATTTATAGAATGCTAAAAATAGATCAATATTGAGCATGTTATGAGAAAATAATCAGATCCAATTGGTAGAAAGTAAACATGAGAGAAAAAGTGACATAATATATGACAACTTTTAAAAATAATAAGTTTTGTTCTTCACTTAAACTTCACTGTTGAAAAACATTTATTTTGTCTGACCAATATGGCTAGGAAAAGCCAGGAACTGTTTTATGTTCTCCTGGTTTTCTCTCAGAATGAACATGAATCAAGCCTCTTAACAGATTTTGGATCCACAGAACTCAGAGAAGAAACTAGGAGAATATCACAAAGCAAAATCTATCACAGGGGAGCCTGATTAGCTGGGGGCAGAGATCAAAGACTCAGCACAGGGCCAGTGGGCTGAGACCTAAGGAAAGAGGCAGAAGCCTTTGCTGTGAGCATGGTGGGATTTCCCAGACATCTATCTAATCAGTTCTGGTTGTCTGGAAGGCCTGGGTTATGACACCCATGTTTTCATCAGAGTCCCCATGTTTACAGTTGAACTTTCTTATAGAAATAGATATAGGTGTAGAAGGTATTCTCCATCACAGGTACCCTAATATTATCCCTGATTATTGATTTAATGGAGTGAGCATGTCCCTAAAGTTAAATCTTCACCCCAAGTTGCTGTTTCTTCTGGTTTTGCTCATCTCACATAGCATGAATTCATTCAAGTTTTTCCAGATACTCTGAAATATCTGTTTATCTTATAGAACAATAGTGTTTCATGAAATGCACAATTTATTCAAACATCCCCTAATTGATGGGCATTCCCTCAATTTCCAGTTCTTTGTCACTACAAACAGAGTTGCTATGAATGTTTTTGTACATGATGGCTTTTTCATGATGTCTTCAGGATAGAGATCTCATAGTGGTATTGCTGGATCAAAGGGTATGCATATTTTATTGCCCTTTGTGCATAATTCCAAATTGCTCTCCAGAGAGACTGGATCAGTTCATATCTCCATCAAAAATGTATTAGTGTCCCAGATTTCCCCACATCCCTTCCAAAACTAATCATTATCCTTTTTGGTTTTAGTGGTTAATCTGAGAGGGATGAGGTGGTCCCTCAGAGATGCTTTAATTTGAATTTCTCTAATCAATAATGATTTAGAGCATTTTTTCATATGAACATAGATAGCTTTTTCCTTTAATGGAATAAAAATTATCCAGTCTTTTCCTTGATCATAAACTGCTCCCTTTTTCATATACCTGACAAGAAAACTATTCTTTATTCTCCTAATTTGCTTAAAATATTTCTGTTTATATCTAAATCCTGTACCCATTTTGATTTAATATAGGTATAGGGTGTGAGTAGTTGGTCTCATATCAGATTCTATCATACTATCTTCCATTTTCCCCAGTAGTTTTTATTGAAGAGTGAATTCTTATTCCAGAAGCTGGACTCTTCGGGTTTATCAAATTGCAGATTACTATTATCATTTCCTGCTGTGTCTTTTGCACCTAGTCTATTCAATGGATCCACAATTCTATTTCTTAGCCAATAACAGAAGTTTTGATTATTGATGTGTTAAAATATAATTTCATATCTGTTAAGGCTAACCTGTCTTCTTTTGTATTTTTCCTATAAATCCCTTGATATTTTGAACATCTTGCTTCTCCATATTAATTTAGTTACATTTAATTCAAGCTCACTAAAGTAATTTTTTGGAAAGTTAATTGGCATGGTAACAAATTAGCAGTTTATTTTAGATAGAATAGTCCTTTATATTATATTAATTTATTATATTACCTTGGCCTATCCATGAGCAATTCATATTTGTCCAGTTGTTTAGAAATTCTTTTATTTCTGTGAGCTGTGTTATATAGTTGATTTCATAGATTTTCTGAGTGAATCTTGTCAGGTAGCTCCCAAGTATTATATGTTGTCTGAAGTTATTTCGTTTTCTAACTCCTGCTGCTGCATCTTGTTAGCAATATATAGAAGTGCTGTGGATTTATGTGGGTTTATTTTGTATCCTGTGTCTGCTAAATTGCTTACAATACATTTTAAGATGATTTTTAAGGATTTTCTAGATATATCATCATACCATCTGCAAAGAGTGAGAGTTTTGTTTCCTCCTTCATCATTCTAATTCCTTCAGTTTTTTTTTTATCCACTTATTCCTGAAGCTAACATTTCTAATATGATATACTAGTGGTGAAAGCAGGTATCCTTTTTCACCCCTGATCTTAATGGTAATGTTTCTAACCTATCCCTATTGCATATAATGCTTGTTGATGGTTTCAGATAGATACTGATTATCATTCTAGAGAGCAATTCATTTATTGCTATGCTCTCTAGTTTTTGTCTTTTTTGTAAGAATGAGTGTAGAATTTTGTCAAAGGTTTTTTCAGCATCTTTTAAGATAATCTTAAGATTTCTGATAGGTTTGTTAATGACATAGACAATTATATTGACAGTTTTTCTAATAGTGAAGCAACCCTGCATTCCTGGAATGAATCCTGATTTATCATAGTGTATTATCCTAGTGATAATTTGCTGTAATCACTTTGCTAAATTTTTTAAGATTTCTGCATGCATATTCATTAGGAAAATTTGTCTATAATTTTCTTGATGTGTTTTGACACTTCCTGGCTTAGACATCACTCGCATATTGTTGTCATAGAAGCAATTAGGCATAGTCCCTTCACTTTTTCCCCCCCAAAACACTTTATATAGATTTGGGATTAGTTGTTCCTTGGATGTTTAATAAAATTCACTTGTAAATTCTTCTGACCCTGGAGACTTCTACTTAGGGACTTCATTAATGGCTTGCTGTGTTGAATCCACTAGGAGGGAACTCAGGCCGACACCCATATGATGCATAAGCTGGTTCGTTTATTGATCACAGGATACAAACTTTTATACTCTACATTTATGTAACCAATTACATAAGCGTTTTTGCAAGCATTTTTTTTCATATGCATACCTTGTGTATTTCTTAGGTGATTGTTTTGAGAACCAAACAGTGTTTTGATAAACAGAGTGAAGAAGGTAATTATCTCAGAATGCGCTATCTATCTGAGCCTGGGAATATATCTTGTTAGCTCAGACATGCAGCTACTCCCTTATCTAAGCTCTGAAGTACATCTTGCTCATTAAAGTACATAACTATTTCTGTGTTAACCCTTCATAGCTCTTAGTGTGGAACACATATGATACCGCATTGCTGAATTTCCTTTTCTGAGATAGGGTCTTTTAAATATTTAATTTCCTCTTCACTTAACCTGGGAAATTTATATTTTATAAATATTCATTCATTTCAGTTAAATTATCAAACTTATTCGCATATAGTCTTGCAAAATAGTTCTAGAATATTACTTTTATTTCCTCCTCATTGGTGGTGATTTTACCTTTTTCATTCATACTAGGAATTTGTTTTTTTCTTCCTGTTTTAAATCAAATTAAACAATTATTAATCTATTTCATTGTTTTTTTTTTTCAAAACAAATCCTTGGTTTTATTAGTTCAATTGCTTTATTGATTTTGATTTTATTAATTTCTCCTTTGAGTTATAGAATTCTGAATTGGTATTTAATTGGAATTTTTAATCTTGTTCTTTCTCTAACATTTTTAGTTGTACATTCAGTTCATTGATTTCCTCTTTGTTTGTTCATGTAAACATTTATAGATATAATATATCCTCTAATAACTGCTTTGACTGTATCCCATAAATTTTGGTATGCTATCTCATTGTTATTGTCTTGGATGAAATACTTAATTTTTTCTATTATTTATTATTTGATCCACTCAATGTTTTTTTTTTTAAAGGCAATGGGGTTAAATGACTTGTCCAAGGTCATACAGCTAGGTAATTGTTAAATAACTGAAACCAGATTTGAACTCAGATACTCCTGACTCCAGGACTGGTGCTCTACAAATTAGCCACCTAGCTGCCCCCCACTCATTCTTTAAAATGAGGTTATTGAGTTTCCAATTAGTTTAAGGTCTATCTCTACATGGCCTCTCATTGCATGTGATTTTTATTGATTATAATCTGAAAAGGATGTATTTGAAATCTCTGCAATTTTTCCTGTGATTATAAGGATTTTTATGCCTTAGTACAAGGTCAATTTTTGTTCAGGTACCATGCACTGCAGGAAAAAAAAAGGTAAATTCCTTTCTATCGCCATTCAATTTCCCTAAAATGTTTAACATGTCTAATTTTTATTATGTTCTATTTACCTCCTTTACTTCCTTCTTGTTTATTTTATGATTAGATTTATCTAATTCTTGGAGAGGGAGGTTGAGGTTTCCCATCAGTAGAGTTTTTCTGTTTATGTCTTCCTGTAACTCATTCTGCTTCTACTCTAAGAATTTGGATGCCCTACCACTTGGTGTATACATATTTATTATTGTCATTATTTCATTGTCTATGGTACCTTTCAAGTGGAATATCATTTCCTTCCTTAGATTTTTTAATTAGGATATATTTTTGCTTTGTCTGAGATACAGAGTGCAGAATATATTCTACTTGAACCTTTTTACCTTTACTACATATGTATCTCTCTGCTTCAAATGCATTTCTTATAAGCAGCATATTGTAGGATTCTCATTTTTAATCTACCCTGCTATCCACTTACCTGACATAGAAGAGTTAATCCTATTCACATTCAAAGTTATAATTACTAACTCTTTATTTCCCTCCATGCTATCTTCCCTCCATTTGTATTTTTCCCTTTCTCACCATATTCCTATTACCCAATATTTTGATTCTGAATACCACGATCTTTAGAGTGTTTGTCTGCTTCTAATCAACTCCACTCCCCTTTATTTCTCCTTTCTCCTTTCCCCTTTCCCCTTCTTCCTTTCCTTCTGGCAGTTATTCTTTTCCTTTCTATTCTCCCTTTTCCCTCTTAAAGCTAGAAAGTTAAGGTAAGTTTCTAAACCCAACTGAGTGTGACTATGTGTTAATCCCTCTTTGAGTCAAATCTGATGACAGTAAGATTAGATCATTCTCTCCTCACATGTATAAGATTGGCTAAATGAGAAAAACATAAAATGATAAATGTTTAAGATTCTGTGGGAAGATTGGGACATTAATTCATTGCTACTAGTGTTGTAAAATGATTCTAGAGAGCAATAGTGAACTATGACCAAAGAGCAATAAAACTGTTCATATCCTTTAGCTTAGCTATTACAATTCTAGGCACATATGTAGAAGAAATCAAAAACAGGAAAAGTTCCACATGATCCAAACTATTCATGGCTCTTTTTGTAGTGGCAAAGAATTAATATTTGAAGGGATGCCCATCAATTGGGGTATGGCTAAACAAGTTATGGTACAATGAATATTATAGAGTAATATTGATCTATAAGAAGCCAAAAACTATTGGACTCTAGAGAAGCCTGAAAGGTGTTACTGGATCTGATGCTGAGGGAAGGGAATAGCAAGAAGAGAACAATGTATGCATAAACAACAACATTGTGAGATAATCAACCCTGATGGATGCAGTTGCTCTCAGCATTTCAGAGAGCTAGGACAACCCCATTAGACTAGCTGTGGACAATGATATCTGCCTTCAGAGGAAGAAAAACAAAACGACAAAAAAACCCTTCAGAATTTGATGAACACTTTATAAAAAATATCTCTTATATAACTCTCCCTTAATCATAATTACTCATATGGAAAATGATTAATCTGTATACATTTTTCATAAATATGTTTGTATAATGTTAACCTGACTCTTTGCTATTGGGGGGGGGGAAGGAGGATGGGAAATGTGGGGGGAAGGAAATTTTATAACTTAAAAATCTACATCTACATCTACATCTACGTATACGTATACATATATGTATACATATACATATACGTATGCATATACATATAGATGAGTGTTGGAAAACTTTCATAACATATTTGTAAAATAAAATATCAATAAGAAAAAGAAAAAAGAAATGCTAGCTCTGGCAATAAGAGAAGAGAAAGAATTTGAAGGAAACAGAATTGACAATGAGGAAGCAATGCTTTCCCTCTTTGCAGATGATATGATGGTATATTTAGAGAACCTGAGAAAACCATCTAAAAAACTCTGGAATCCATCTCCCAAGGAATAACTATAAATTTTATGAATGCAATTATAAAGCACTTCTCATCCAAATAATGTCAGATCTTGATAATTGAACATATTTCAATTGTTCATGGTCAGGATGGGTTAATATAATAAAAATCACAATTCTATCCAAATTAAATTACTTATTTAGTGTGATACCAATCAAACTACCAAATTATTATTTGACTGAGATCAGAAAAATAGTAACAAAATTCATCTAGGGCAGCAAAATGCCAAGAATAGTGGCACTCATTAAAACTGCCTGATACTGGGTAAGAAAAAGAGTAATGGACCAATGAATAAGGATATGTTCAAAAGAAACAGTAGTAAATTATGATGGTTATCTATTGTTTGAAAAATGCATAGGCATTAGCTTCTGGGTTAGGAACTCCCTATTTGAAAATAATTGCTGGGAAAACTAGAATATAGTATGGCAAAAAACTAGGCATAGAACCACATCTCACCCACTGTAACAAAATAATATAAAAGGGTAGAGGATTTAGACATAAAGTACAACTCTATAGATAAATTAATAGAACAAGAAATATTCTATCTTATCTCTGGAAAGAGGATAAATTTATGGCCATTCAAGAAATAGAAAAAAGTATAAAATTCAAAATGAATGATATTAACTATATTAAATTTAAAAAGTTTTTACACCAATGAAATCAATACTGTCAAAATTAGAAGGAAATTTCTAGCTGGAAACAAACTCCAGAACTAGGGGGGGTGGGGCTGATAAAGGTCTTATTTCTAAAATATATAGAGAACTGCATCAAATTTATAAGACTACAATTATTACCCAATTGATAAATGATGAAGGAATATGAATAGACACCTTACAAGTAAAGAATTGCAGCTATATATAATCATATGAAAAAATTCTATAATTCATGATTGATTTGAGGAATGCAAATTAAAACAACATGGTAATATCATCAAACACTTATCAGATAAGCTAAGATTACGAAAAATTGAAAATGATGAATGTTGGAAAGGTTGTAGGAATACTGGGACATGAATGCACTGCTGGTAGTGCTGTGAATTGATTAAGTCATTATGAAGAGCAATATGGAACTACACCCATACAACAATAGAACTGTTCATACCCTTAGACCCAACAATTCAATTCTAGACTTATATCCAAAGGAACATCATAAAAAGTCCGAAAACCCAGGCATGTCCTAAAATATTTATAAGCATCTTTTTTATAGTGGCAAATAATTAGAAATTGAGGGAATACCCATCAGTTGGGGAATGATTAAACAAGTAATGGTACATGAATACTATGTAAAACTATTTTTCTATTAGAAACCATAAATAGTCAATTCTAGAAAAGCATAGAATGTATTACAGGCTGTGATGCTGAGAGAAAGGAATAGAACCAAGAGAATAATGCCCACATTAACAACTGCATTGTGAGATGATCAACCCTGATGGATGCAGCTCCTCTCAGCAGTTCAGAGAACTAGGACAAACTTATTAGACTGGCTATGGACAGTGCTATACACATTCAGAGGAAGACAAACAAAACAAAATCCATCAGAATCTGCATTCACTTTATAAAAATATCTCTTTTGTATTGCTTTCTCTTAATTCTTCATAACAAAAATGTCTAATCTGTTAACATGTTTAACACAAATGTCTATGCACAATATTACCCTGACTGTTCACCACTGAAGGGAGGGTGGTGGGAAGGAAGGGTGGAAGGAAACTTTGTGGCTTAAAATATTTGTAGGCATATGGATGAATGTTGAAAAATTTTCATAACATGTATTTGGAAAAAATAAGACATCAAAATAAAAAGAAAATCATGAGTGATCTTTCTTCAGAAAAGCAAGGAAAGATGTGCAAGGACTGATGCTTAATGAAGTAACCATAAGTAGGATTATGTTATACATTCTAATAGTAATATTGGGATATGATCAGATATAATCAACTTGGTTTTTGCAGCAGCTCAATTATCAAGGTCAATATTCAGAGACAAACTATGGAAAATGTCATCTACAGTCATAGAAAATCTTTGGAATCAGCATACTATGTTTACTTTAAAAAATTATTTTAATTTCTTGGTCAAGTTTTTCCTCCCCTTTATTATAGTTCTTTCACAATTTGACTAATATAGAAATATATATATGTATATATATACATAATGCTATTTTGCATATATAAGTTATATCAAGATGTTTATTTCGATGGGGTTGTGGGGGGAAGACAAGGTGGCAGTAAAATGTCAAACTACAAACTTTGCAAAAGGATGAATATTGAAAGATATAACCACATCGAACTGAATAATAAATAAATACTAAATTAATTAATAAATAAAAAAGAATCATAACAGATGGCACATCCATACCTTTTTGTATTTTATGTATCTGTGACTGATAGATTTGCTATTTATTATAGAATTCTTATTAAAGAGGAAGCTATCTTTTTGAGTTTTTATTATACTTATTTTTATTTTTATACAAGTGATGTTTTTAATATATTACAGAAATATTCTTGTCTAAGAATAAACATAATACCCACTCCCCCTGAAAAAAATATACCCTCATGAGCAATAAAGGAAAGAAAAGAGAAAAAATAAAATTAAATAATAAAAAATAATAATAAATATCTTTCAATCTTGTTTCCAACACCACCAGCTCTGTCATGGGTGGATATCACATTCTTTATGATAAGTTCATCACAAAAGCTACTTCTATATTTTTCTACCCTTGCCATTGCTGATTCCAACTCCCTCCATTCCTACCTCCACACTACCATATACTATTTTTTCTCTCTCCTTTCACTCTGGCACTCTTCGTAAATGTGCTATAGGGTAGCTGAGTGGTGCAGCAGACTGATCACTGGCCCTGGGGCCAAGAGGTCCCAAGCACACATACCACCCCTTAGGCACAGCAACCACCCTGGCCTGTGGTCCTGGACAGGACATCCAATCCCAGTCCTTTGCAAGAAGTAAAAAATAAAATGTGTCATATCTGACCACTCTCCCCCATAGTCCACCCTCTCCTCCATCACTCACATCCCCACCCTTTTCCCCTGGCCCCCTTCTCTCCTTCTTACTCTAGATGTCTATACCCCATTGAGTAAATATGTTGTTTCCTCTCTGAGCAATCTTTGATGAGAATGAAAGTTCCCTCATTCCCCCTCACCTCCCCCTTCCATATCATTTCAATAGGTCATTGTAATAAAAAAAAATCTTATATGAAATATTTTAGCCTATTCCACCTTTGTCTCTTATTCCCATTACATTTCACTTTTAGCCATTGACTCCATTTTTACAATATATCTTCAAATTCAGCTTTCTCCTGTGCTTCAACTATAAAAGTTCCTTCTGTCTGCTCTATTAAATGAGAACTTTCTTATGAGTATTATCAGTATCATTTTTCCATGCAAGAATACATGGAGTTCATCATCATTAAGTCCCTCATATTTTATCCTTCTCTTCCACTTTCTATGTTTCACCTGAGTCCTGTATTTGAAGATAAAACTTTCTGTTCAACTCTGGCCATTTCAACAGAAAAATTTCAAATTCCTATGGTTCATTGAAAGTTCATCTTTTCCCCTGGAAGAGGATATTCAGCTTTGTTGAGTAGTTGATTCTTGGGTGCATTGTGAGCTCTTTTGCCTTCAAGAAAATTATATTCCAAGCTGTACAGGCCCTTAATGTAGTTGCTGCTAAGTCCCGTATGATCCTGACTTCAGCTCCATGATATTTGAATTGTGTGCTTCAGGTTGATTATAATAATTTTGCTTTGACTTGGGAGTTCTAGAACTTGACTATAATATTCCTGGGGGATGTTGTTTTTTTTTTTTTTTTCTGAATCTCTTTCCAGGGGAGATCAATGGTTTCTCTCAATTTCTATTTGGCCCTCTGGTTCTAGGATATCTGGGCAATTTTCCTATAGGAATTCTTTAAAAATTAGGTCAAGGATTTTTTCCTAATCATGACTTTCAGGTATCCCAATAATTTTTAAATTATCTTTCCTGAAACTGTTTTTCCAGATCAGTTATTTTTTTATTTTTTTATTATTTTTGCAAGGCAAATGGGGTTAAGTGGTTTGCCCAAGGCCACACAGCTAGGTTATTATTAAGTGACTGATGCTGGATTTGAAATCAGGTACTCCTGACTCCAGGTCCAGTGCTCTATGCACTGCACCACACAGTTGCCCCTAGTTATTTGTTTTTTTTCAATGAGATGTTTCCCCTTTTTCTCTAATTTTTCATTCTTTTGGTTTTGAAGTATTGTCTTGATTTCTCATAAATTCAGCAGTTTCCTTTAGCTCCATTCTACATCTGAAGGATTTTTTTTTCAACAGAGAGCTTTCTTATCTCCTTTTCCATCTGGCCAATTCTAGTTTTTAAAGCATTCTTCTCCTCAATAAGTTTTTGAACTGTTTTATCCATTTGACCTATGCTGGTTTTTAACATGATATTTTCTTCAGCATTTTGGGGGGATTTTCTTGACTGACTTCTTTTTCATATTTTTCCTGAAACTATCTCATTTATTTTCCCAAATTTTTTTCTGTCTCCTTTATTTGATTTTCAAAATGTTTTTTGACTTCTGTCATAGCCTGAGCCCAAATTTCATTTTTCTTGGAGTCTTTAGATGCAGGAGCTTGTACTTCCTCATCTTCAGATTGAGTATTTTGATCCTTCTTGGGATCATAGGCAATGTATTTCTCAATGGTGCCCCCCTTTTTTCCC
Source organism: Macrotis lagotis (assembly GCF_037893015.1). NCBI lineage: Eukaryota > Metazoa > Chordata > Mammalia > Peramelemorphia > Peramelidae > Macrotis > Macrotis lagotis. The sequence goes on along the minus strand of NC_133658.1, from coordinate 385,539,379 downwards.
TGTTTACTCATTTTCCCAGCCTCTTCCTGGTTTGGGGGGGCTTCCTGAGCTTTTAAGTATTATTGAGATATTCCCCCCCACAAGGATCTCAATATGTGAGTCTCTGTCTTCCTCCCTGCTCTGTGAATGACCACAAGCACACCCCTCTGCCATGGGGCTGAGGTGTGTGTGGGGGGGCTGCTGTTCTATGGAGGTCCTAGACTGAGTTCAGGATTTGAATGTGGTAAGAGTCCCAGTGTCCTGCTCTAAGTACAGAGGACAGACCTTGGAATTCTCTCTCTACTCCCCTACCTTTGGTAGACTGAACTTTCACAGCTCAGTTGCCTGGGGACTCCTGCTTACCAACTCTGCCACAGCCAACCTGCTTGCTGAGTGCCCTGAGGGCTGGGCTTAAGGAGCTTGCTCTGACAGAGGTCCCCCACTGATCTTCCAAGTTGTTCCCATTGCTCCCTGTGGTATAGGTCAGCAAACTGCCCCTGCTGCAGTGAGCCATGGCTTCTTCACACTGGTGGGCCATCCCCTAACCCCATGGAGCAGAGCATTTCCACTATTTTCCAGGTTACCTTGTTCTGGAGAACTACCTCAGTAGATCTTTGTGTGGGTTCTTCTGTCTCTCAAAAGTTTAGTAAGAGTCATTATTTTATGAGTTTTGAAATATTTATTGAGAGAACACCCAAGAGAGGCTCTTCTCCTGTCACCATCCTGGCTCTGTCCCCGCTCCAAGAAATCTATCCTAATGTGTGAAAGGCTCTAAATATAAATATTAGTTTTTGGAAAAATGAATGTTAATTTAAAACTGAATTATTAAAATTCTAACTAACTGTGACTTGGAGAGATATAGTTAATGAAGCTATATAAAAGATGTAGAGTTATTTGCAATTTATTTGCTCAGTATGTATCAAGGGAGTCACATAAAAATTAATTTATTAGTAAAAAATGTTGTGGAAAGATGTAGTGAAAAAAATTGTTTTTATCTAATCCACATTCCTCTTGGTATTTACCCTCCTTTTTTGCAACCATATATTAAGAGGGGCATTAACAAATTTGGAAGCAGTTTTCTGCTGGAGAGTAATTATCTATTTTTCTATTGGAATTTTCCATAATTTATGACTAGAACTGTTAGTTTTACCCTAGCATAGATTAATAAACAAGGAATCATTCAAGGATCTTTTGAATTCAAGATCATAGAATTCAAATGAGAGTTCTCTATAGAGACCAAACAATTGCATTCTTTCAAGATTTGTTCAGAATCATCTACCAAATTGAGATATGATTTAAATCTTGGTCTTCTGCCTCCAAATGGACTGCTTTAATTAGAACTAAGAAAAATATAGTCTTGGAAAGATGAGACAGTGGGGGGTGTAGTTTCCAAATACTCACCAACACTTGGAAAATATTCAAATATTCACTGACACTTTATTGTGTAAGGTAGTTTGGTTTCAAAGAAAAGTATTTATGTTAGAGCAAGATAAATCTCCCTTAATATAAAAAAATTAACAATTTTAATTGTTCAGTAATGGGAATGCATGGTTTCCACTGTTTTTTAGAGATTGAGTTCTTGGACAAGCAAAAACTAATAAATGACATATAAGACAAGCAATATTTTAAAATATATTAGAAAAAAATCTGACAGAATTTATATGGGTTGATATATACCACAGAGATTCTAGTGTTCCATATGTACACCTTTGTATTACCATTCTGATGAAGACATTAAAAAATTGTCTCTGTTGGGATATAGGTTTCATTCATAATGACTTGATAAAAGGATTGTTGGTACCCAGGAAGAAAGATCAGAACTGTAGCTTGTTGCTGTGATTTTTTTTTTGGGGGGGGGGATTAGTGGGGCAACTAGTCAGTGCAGTGGATAGAGCACCCACCCTGGAGTCAGGAGGACCAGAGTTCACATTCATCTTCAGATACATAATACTTACCTAATTGTGTGACCTCAGGCAAGTTGCTTAAACCCACTGTCTTGCAAAAAAACATAAAGGAAAAGAGAGAAAGTATGACTTGCTCCAGTGTAATTGGTGAAACATTTGAAATTATAAGCTTCAAGAATAGTTTGGAGATAAGGAAAAGAAAGCATAAGGAAGTACCATTCTAATTTTAATTTTAAATAGGACAAATGGAAGGATTGTGTATGTGGATACATATACAATCCTTCCATTTGTCCTATTTCTTTTTTAAATAAGCTCTTTTATATTGTCATTGCCATGTCATTTTATCTCTTACATCAGAAACTATTGTAGAGGGATTTGAACTACTGGGTGACAAGAGTATTTGAAAAACAAAAAGGAACAACCCAACAATACCAATTCTAGATGTATATCCAGAAGAATTAATAAAATATGGGAAAAGCCCCACATATTCCAAAAAAATCATAGTAGCTCTTTTTTTAGTGGCAAAGAATTGGAAATTAAGGGGGATACCATTGATTGGGGAAGGGCTAAACAAATCTTGATAAATGAATACAATGGAATATTATTGTTCTATAGGAAACCCTAAATGACCTGACTCTAGAGAAGCATGGAATGTCTTACAGGATCTGATGCTAAGTGAAGGGAGAAAAAAGAAAAGAACAATATACACATTAACACAACATTGTGAAATGATCAACCTTGATGGAAGCAGCTCCTCTCAGCAGTTCAGGTTGCTGTGATAACTTTATTAGACTAGCTATGGACAGTTATTGCCATTCAGAGGAAGAAAAACAAAACAAAATAAAAAAAAAAAAACCTTTCAGAATCCAAGGGAACATACTCAAATTATCTCTTAGGTATCTCCCTTAAACCTAATTCCTTATACTGAAAATGACTAATCTATAAACATATTTATCAAAAATGTGTATTTACAATGCTAACCTGACTGCCACTGTGGGGAGGGGGATGAAAAGAGAGGATGGAATCAAATTTTGTAACTTTAAAATATATATGTATATATGGATGAAAAATAAATAATTAAATACAAAGATTTAAAAGAGAATATGCACTGGAAATAATCATCTGATGCAGTCAACACCATTGCAACAATATTAATTGGTAAAATGGAGAAAGTTTTTATCCTTCATGAAGGCATCCAGATGCCTTTTCATTCTTCTATGTAGTATTTTGTTACATAAATTATTCTTTTATAATAATCTCATGAAAGAATCAAATTTTATTTTCCATCTTTGACTTTTGTTTTGCTGTGTTGAACTGGATTTCTGATCTTAGCTCTACTTATCTTGGATAAGGAAATTTTCTTTGATAATGAAATTGACATTCTCTTTAATTGCAGTATAGTCTTAGAGGGTTGCCTGGGGAATTGTGAATTCCTTAGGTCAAGTAGCTACTCTGAGTTGAAGGATTTCCTGTTATCAAGGCCATTTTTCTGTGCATTGTGACTTGTCCATTGTCACATGAAGCTGGGACTTGAATAGACCATCCATGTGTTGGAAGTGGGATTTGAATGAAGGTTTTCTCACTCCAAGTTCATATTGTTTACTATTGTGACATGCCTAATTTATCATCATCTCTTCCCTTTATTCCCTAGCAGTCATTATGGTCATAACTTAAATCAGTACATATATTAGGTCAGTTTGGCTCAGACTTGGTTACTAGTTCAGTTTTGAAATTGGAATTAAATGAGATATTTGGAGGACATCTAGGATTCACTTAGCCATAACAGAGGAAAGGTATCGATGGGATAGAAAGGATATTCAAGATGATAGACTTTCATTCAAATGAGCAACTACTTTTTGACTGTTTCTTATACCTCTTGTATTAATAATATTTTTTATACTTAGGAAACACATAACCTTCAGCAGTAATCTGAGTCTTACTACTTTGTACTTTGAACCAATTAATTTTCATTAATAGTTTCAATAAGTTTTAGGAAAATGCAGCCCAATCTACATGGAATGGGCCTAAAGAAATAATATTTAACAAATACTAACTTGGTGATGACATCTGATATAATCTGTGATATGAATGAAGGAAAAGAATCACATCTCACCCTTACTCCAAAGATCTTAAAGAGGGTTGGAAGAGTTGTGGGAAATCTGGGACATTATTACACTGTTGGTGGAGCTGTGAACTCATCCAACCTTTCCGAAGTTCCTAAAATCTTTAAAAATGGTTCCAATTCCTACAATTGTTTTTCTTACTTGTAAGGGTGTGCTGTAATTCCATTTAGCCACTATGTCATACTAATTTTATAAAGGGAAAATTACTTTAGAAGGTAAAATCACAAATGTAAAAACTGACAATTCAACATATGGACCTTGAACTTTTCTAACGTATCACCTTATTCTCTGGGTATAATAAAGAAATTGGATTTAAAGCTAAACTCATTTCCCTTAAAATACAGATCTAAATTCCACATCCCAAAAATCTCACCTTTGGTTTGACTTCCAAGTACCCTTTATAATTCTCTGCAGGGTTATGACATAATGGCTGAACAATAGCAAAAGCCCCCAAATGTCTATTCCTTTTGAAAAGACTAGAAAGTTTAAGAATAGATTGAATTTTCCTTAATACAATAAAGAGTATCTATCTGAAATCACTGACAAATATTATATTTAATGGGAATAAACTCAGAGCATTTCCAATAAAATCAGAGGTGAACAAGGATGCCCATTATCATCACTACTATTCAATATAGTATTAGGAATGTTAACAGTAGCAATAAAAGTAGATAAAGAAATGGAAGCAATCAAAATTGGCAATGAAAAAGCAAAACCTTCGCTCTTTGCAGATGTTATAATGGTATACCTAGAGAACCCAAGAAAATCATCTTTAAAAAAATCCTTGAAAAAATTAACAAAGTAGCAGGATGTAAAAGAAACCCACAAAAATCATCAACATTTTTATACATGAAGAACAAAGCCCAAGAGCATGAGATAGAAAGGGAAATTGCATCTAAAATAAATATAGACAACATTAAATTCCTGGAAATATACCTCCCAAGACAAAGACAGAAACTCTATGAACACAATTATAAATCACTCCTCACCCAAAAAAGGCAGATGTAAATAATTGGGAAATTGTCAAATGCTCAAGGCTAGGTTGAGCTATTATAATAAAAATGAAAATTCTACCCAAATTAAATTATTTATTCAGTACCATACAAATGAAACCAGCAAATAACTATTTTACTGAGCTAGAGAAAATAGTAACAAAATTCTTCTGGAGCAACAAAAGGGCAAGAATATCAAGGAAACTGATGAATAAAAATGCAAAGGAAGGTGGCCTAACTCTAAGAGATCCAAAATGATACTTTAAAGCAGCAATCAGGACTTCCAGCCAAGATGATGGAGAGAAGACAGGCACAGTTCTAATTTCTCCTGATCTTTCTCCATCTATTATATGAAACAAACCTCTTAACAGAAATCTGACCCATAAAACCCAGAAAGAAAAGCCAGGAGAAAGAACATCTACCTCAGGATTTGTCTTCTACAACCATGGGTGATTCAGGACACAGAGGGCAGGTCAGCAATGGATCAGCCCCTGATAAGGGGCTGGATTGGAGCTCTGGTGCAGGAACTGATTGATCAGTATTGGAGCTAGACCATGGAGGCTTGGGTTTACTAAGGAGCAGAGGCACTGGTGTTGGTGATGACCCTCTGGAGATTGCCAACAGGGTTGATGGGGAGAGTTCCAATGTGGGAGAGCTGCAGACACCATCCTTGGGCTACTCGGGTCTAAGGAACTCTGAGTCCATGCCTCCATAGCTGCTGAGGCTTCTTCCCAGAACAAACACAATTACAGACAACTTCTGCCTCAGGCACAGGTATGTGAGCAGAAGAACCAACCCAGCTGACAATAGGGAGAGGAATGACCTCAGCCCAGGCTAGAGCCCACCATTAATTGAAGGCAAAGGTTTTAAGAGCTTCAATCACTCCCTTCAGGCTAAGGGAGTAGACCTCAATCAAGGCCACAGACAACACAGAGAAAGCAAGCAGCACTGCCTACTGCACAGCCTGAGAAATTGCACTCAGTGAGTAATACTTCTAGGATCTCAACACCAAGCTCCTGTGAACCAGCCCCTCCCCAACTCAAGGTCTTAGGAGAAATGAAGAAAGGTCAACAAAAAAGGTGGATCCATAGAAAAATTCTTGGAAGGAAAAGACCCTAATTTAGAGAGATCTACAACCTCTGAGGAGAATATGATCTGGGGCTCAAGCACAGAAAGACATCCTTGAAGAAATAAGGAATGAGTTGAAAAATCAATTGCAATATTTGGAAAAAGAAACCCAAGAAAACAAATCACTGGAAAATACATTTGAACAAAAACAAAATGAGAAAAATTCTCTCTGATCTTCAATTGGACAAATACAAAATGAGAATAAATCTCTCAAAACCTCAATTGGTCAAATGGAAAGCTCTTTCAAAAGTAGAATTGACCAAGTAGAAAAGGAGTTGCAAAATGTAAATGAAGAAAACTCCTCCCTAAAAAAAAAGAATGGAGTCTGCAGAAACTAATTACTCCATGAGACAGCAAGAGCCTCTTAAGCAAAATCAAAAATGTAAAATACCTCATCAGCAAAACCACTGACCTCAAGAATAGTTTGAGGAGGGGCAATCTGAGAATTATTGGACTTCTTGAAAACATTGAAGAGAACAAAAGCCTGGACTTAATATTACAGGACCTAGTGATGGACAATTGCCCTGATATCATGGAACCAGTGGACAAAGTAGTTATTGTTTTTGTTTTTTTTTTAAATATTTATTTATTCTCTTTTTGTACAAATAATTTTTTATACATTAATAAAATATTCTTGTTTAAGAGTTAATAGAATACCCCCTCACCCCCACAAAATATAGACTCATTTGAGCGATAAAGTAAAGGGGAGAGAAAAAAATAAAATTAAAAAAATAATAGTAATAATTGTAGCTATGGCCAGGTGGTGCAATGGAGGGAGCCCCAGCCCTGGAGCCAGGAGCACCCGAGCCCATGTCCAGCCCCATACATACAACAATCACCCAGACGTGTGACATGCAAGCCACCCCAACCCCACTGCCCTGCAAAAACCGAAAAAAGAAAAAAAAGACCCAAATTAAAATAAAATAGTAATAATAGTAGGGGTGGCTGGGTCATGGACAGAGCATTGGCCCTTGATCCAGGAGCACCCGGGTCCCAATTCGGCCTCAGACACCCAAAGATCACCCTGCTATGGGGCTCCAGGAAGGCCCCATTTGCCCTGCACCCCCCGCCCCCAAATAACAATAATAAAAATGTGCTTCAGTCCTTGTTCCAGCACCAACAACTCTGTCGCAGGTGGATCATATTCTTTATTATAAGTCCATCACAAAAGTTGCTTCCATATTTTTCCACCAGGGCCCTTGCTGATCACAACTCGCTCCTTTCATATTTCTCGACTACCATGTACTATATTTTCTCTGTCTTTTCACACTGACTCTGCTGTAGGGTATCTGAGTGGCACAGCAGACAGATCCCTAGTCCTGGGACCAAGAGGCCCTGAGCCCCACCCCCACCGCATTAGGCCCAGCATCCACCTGGCCCTATGGTGCCAAACAGGCCATCCAGTCCCAGCCCCTTGCAAGAAGTAAAAAGGAAAATGTGTTATATCTGACCACTCACCCCTCATGGTCCATCCTCTCCTCCATCACTCACATCCCCCCTTCCCCCTGCCCCCCTACTTCTTACTCCAGATGTCTATACCCCATTGAGTATATATGCTGTTTCCTCTCCTAGCCACCTCTGATGAGAGTGAAGATTCCCTCTTTCCCCCTTGCCTTCCCCCCCTTCCATATCATCGCAATAGCTCACTGTAATAAAGAAAAAAACTTATTATATGAGATATCTTGGCCTATTTCCCCCTCTCCTTTTTCTTTCTCCCATTACATTTCCCTTTTTTCTATTGACTCCATTTTTACACCATATTTTATCCTCAAATTCAGCTTTCTCCTGTGCTTCAAATATAAAAGCTCCCTGTACCTGCTCTATTAACTGAGAAGTTTCATATGATTATTATCAGTGTCATTTTTCTATCCAGGAATACATGCAGTTCATCATCAAGTCCCTCATAGTTTCCCTTGCTCCTTCAATCTCCATGCTTCACCTGAGTCCTGTATCTGAAGATCAAACCTTCTGTTCAGCTCGGCCCATTCCAACAGGAACATTTGAAATTCCCCTGGTTCATTGAAAGTCCATCTTTTTCCCTGGAAGAGGACATTCAGCCTTGCTGGGTAGTTCATTCTTGGCTGCATTCTAAGCTCTTTTGACTTCTGGTATATTATATTCCAAGCCCTACGAACTTCTAATGTAGTTACTGCTAAGTCCTGTGTGATCCTGACTGCAGCTCCACGATATTTGAATTGTGTCCTTCTGGCTGCTTGTAATATTTTCTCTTTGACTTGGGAGTTCTGGAATGGGGCTATAATATTTCTAGGGATTGGTTTTTTGGGATCTCTTTCTCGGGGGATTGGTGTATTCTCTCCATTTCTATTTTGCCCTCTGCTTCTAGAATATCAGGGCAATTTTCCTGTAGTAATTCTTTGAAAATGATGTCAAGGCTCTTTTCCTCATCATGACTTTCAGGTATTCCAAAAATTTTTTAATTATCTCTCCTAAGTCTGTTTTCCATATCAGTTGTTTTTTCAATGAGATGTTTCACATTTTCTTCTAATTTTTTATTTTCTTGGTTTTGAAGTAATGAATCCTGGTTTCTCACAAATTCATCAGTCTCCCTGAGTTCCATTATTTGTCTGAAGGATTTGTTTTCCTCATAGAGATTTCTTATCTCTTTTTCCATTTGGCCAATTTTGCTTTTTAAAGCATTCTTCTCCTCAATAACTTTTTGAACTGTTTTATCCATTTTACCTAAACTGGTTTTTATCATGCTATTTTCTTCAACATTTTTTGGATTTCCTTGACTAGGCTGCTGACTTCATTTTCATGTTTTTCCTGCATCTCTCTCCTTTCTTTTCCCAGTTTTTCTTCTAACTCTCATTTGATTTTCAAAGTCTTTTTTGAGCTCTGTCATAGCCTGAGACCAATTTCTGTTTTATTTTGAGTCTTTAGATACAGCAACTTGTGCTTCCTCATCTTCAGACTGAGTATTTTGATCCTTCTTGGGCTCATATGCCAAATATTTCTCAATGGTGTTCCTCTAATTTCTCTGCTTGCTCATTTTCCCAGCCTGAGCCTGGTTTTGGGCTGCTTCCTGAGCTTTTGGGACACTGCCACAAGGTTCTCAGTTTCTGAGGCTCTGTCCTCTCTCCTGGTCTGTGAATGACCATATGCCATCCCCCTCTGCCACAGGGCTGTTCTATGGAGGGTCAAGACAGTGAGCAGAATCTGAATCTGTTCAGAGCCCCAGAGTCCTGTTCCACAGGCAGAGGACAGAGCTAAGCAGTCTCTCTCTCCCTTCACTCCCCTCACTAGGTTCAATGGGCTCATGCCCTGGGGGTGCCTGTTTACTGGTTCCACCTGCTTCTGTTCCTGGATCTGGGCTGCTGAAAGACCACATTGCTCACTGTGTGCCCTGAAGGCTGGGCTCCATGTGCTCCCTCTGGCAGAGGTCCCCAGTTGTTCGCCCACTTTGTGCCTGGTGCTCCCTGGGGGCGTAGCTGAGGAGACTCACTCGGGGGCCACCCCTCTGACAGGCAGCCCCTCCAGCCCCAGGGAGCAGAGCCATTCTGCTCTTTTCCAGGTTACCTGGAATAGGAGAACTGCCTCATTGGGTCCCTCTGTGGCTTCTGTCTCTGGTAACCTTAGTTAGAGTCCTTAGTATTGATGTTTTATGAGAGAGCTTCTAAGAGATCTTGCTCTTTTGTCCCCATCTTGGCTCTGCCCCCTGCAAAGTAGTTATTGAAAGAATACATTGATCCTCTCCAGAAAGAAATCCTAAAATGAAAACAGGAAGAATGTTGTGGCCAAATTCCAGAACTATCAGATAAAAGAAAAAATCTTGCAAGCAGCCTGCAGGAAACAATTTAAATACCAAGGAGGCACAGTAAGGATTATGCAGGACCTGGCTGCATCAACATTAAGGGACTGAAGGGTTTGGAACAATACATTCCAAAGAGCAAGGGAGCTTGGAATGCAGCCAAGAATCCACTATCATGCAAAGCTGAACCTTCTTTATCAGGGGAAAACATGGACATTTAACAAAATGGAAGAATTCCAAAAATCCCTGATGAAAAGTCCAGTGCTAAAGAGAAAATTTGGACATCAAACAGGAGGTTCAAGAGACACATGAAAAGGTAACAAAAGGGGAAGTTAAAGAAAAAAAAAACTGCTATCAAATAAGTTGAAACTTGCTATAATTTAGAATTATATATGACTCAGATAGAATGATTTTAAAAAACACTATCTCCTTAACAAAGGAAACAGGAAGCAACTGGGAAGAGGGAGAGGAGTGAATGCTGTAAAGCTCATTACACTAAGAGGTATAAAATGCCTTTGGTAATACAGGGGAAGAAGCCAGGAGATGAGAAACACCTGAATCTTCTTCTCATCAGACTTGGCTTAAAGTCAATTTACACATATACTCAGTTAACTAAAAATCATCCAACCTTTCAAGTACTAAAAGGGGAAAAGGGGAGGGGGGATAGAGAAAGGGAGGGGGAGGAGAAAAGAGGGGAATTAACAAAAGGAAGGGAAAGGAAAAGGGAAAAAGTGGAAGGGGAAAGAAAAGGAAGGGGAGTGAAAATAGGAGGTCAAACACACTAAAGGGTTTGCTATTCAGAATCAAAATATTGGGAATACAGATAAAGGAGGGAAAGGGGGAAAATAAAAACAGAGGGAAGATAGCATGGAGGGCAATAAAGAATTAGTAATCATAACTTTGAAAGTGAATGGGATGAACTCTCCCTTAAAAACTAAGTGAATAGCAGAGTGGATTAAAAACCAGAATCCTACAATATGCTGCTTACTAGAAACTCATTTTAAGCAGAGAGATACAAATAGTATAAAGGTTAAAAAGTTGGAGCAAAATATATTTTGCTTCAGCTGAAGTAAAAAAAGCAGGGGTAGCAATCCTTATCTCTGAAAAAACAGCTGCAAAAATAGATGGTTAAAATAGTTAAAGAAGGAAACTTTATCTTCCTAAACGTCATCATAGACAAATAAGTTATTTTAATACTGAATATATATATATATATATATATATATATATATATATATATGCATCCAATGGGATAAAATGCAAGTTCTTAGAGGAGAAGCTTAAAGAACTACATGAAGACATAGACAGCAAAACTCTACTGGTGGGATACCTGACCCCCCCACTCTCACTTTTAGATAAATCAAATCATAAAATAAACAAGAAGAAGTTAAGGAGCTAAATAGATTGTTAGAAAAACTAGATATGGAAGACATATGGAGGAAATTGAATAGGGATAGAAAAGAATATACATTTTTCTTTGAAGTACATGGCATTTATACAAAAATTGACCATGTATGAGGACATAAAAACCTAATGATCAGAAATGTAGAAATAGTGAATACATCTTTCTCAGATCACAAAGCAATAAAAGTCATACGCAATATTGGGACAAGGAGACACAGAACCAGAACCAATTGGAAACTGAATAACCGCATTTTAAAGAATGAGTGGACCAAAAAACAAATTATAGAAAGAATTAATCACTTTATCCTAGATAATGAAAATAATGAAACAAAATACCAAAACCTATGGAATTCACTCAAAGAGGCTTTCAAGGGATATATTAGATCTTTAAATGCTTAAATGAATAAATCAGAGAAAGTGGAAATCAATGAACTAAATAAGCAACTAAATAAATTAGAGAAAGAACAAATTAAAAATCCCCAAGTATATACCAAATTAGAAATTCTAAAAATTTAAGGAGAAAATAATAAAATCAAAAGCAAACAATATTGTATTAATAAATAAAACCAAAAGTTGGTTTTATGAAAAAAGCAATAAAATTGATAAACCTCTGGTCAATTTGATTAAAAAAAAGAAAGAAGAAAATTAAATTCCTCATATCACAAATGAAAAAAGGTGAACTCACCACTAATGAGGAGGAAATTAAAGTAACAATTGAGAATTATTTTGACCATCACTGTGCCAATAAATTTGATAATCTAAGTGAAATGGGTGAATATTTACAAAAATATAAGCTGCCCAGGTTAAATGAAGAGGAGATTAAGCACATAAACAGCCCTATCTCAGAACAAGAAATTCAGAAAGCCATTATTGAACTCCCTAAGAAAAAAATTTCCAGGGCTTTATCAATTCACAAGTGAATTTTACTCAACTTTTAAGGAGCAATTATTTCCAATTCTATATAAACTCTTTGGAAAAATAGGGGAAGATGGAATTCTGCCTAACTCTTTCTATTAAACCAATAGGATACTGATACCTAAAAGAGGAAGAGTTAAAACAGAGAAAGAAAATTATATTCCTATCTCCCTGATGAATATAGATGAAAAATTATTAAACAAAATCATAGCCAAACGATTACAGCAAGTTCTCACTGGAATAATACATTATGATCAAGTAGGATTTATCCCAAGATTGCAGGGTTGGTTCAATATTAGGAAAACTGATAGTATACTCAATTATATCAACAAACCTATCAAAAATAATATGATCATATTAATAGATGCTGAAAATGCTTTTTATGAAATACAGAACTCATTCCTATTAATAGCACTAGAGAGTGTAGGAAAAAATGGACTGTTCCTTATAATAATTAGCAGTATCTATCTGAAACCATCAACAAGCATTATATTCAATGGGAAGAGGTTAGAGGCATTCCCAAGAAGGTCAGGGGTGAAACAAGGGTGCCTATTATCAACAGTACTATTCAATATTGTATTAGACATTTTAGCTTCAGCAATTAGAGAAGAAAAAGAAATTGAAGGAATTAGAATTGAGAGGGAAGAGACAAAACACTTACTCTTTGCCGATGACATGATGATCTACCTAGACAATCCCAAGAAATCATCCAAAAAACTACTGGAAAAAATTAGCAATTTTAGCAAATTTGCAGGATATAAAATAAACCCTCATAAATTCTCAACTTTTCTAAATATGTTTAGTAAGATACAGTAGGAAGAGCTAGAAAGAGAAGTCCCATTCAAAGTAACTTCAGAAAATATAAAATACCTGGGAGTCTATTTGCCAAGACAGACTCAGAAACTTTCTGAAAACAATTACAAAACTTCTCACACAAATTAAATCAGATTTCATTAACTGGGCAAATATCAACTGCTCATGGATAGGTAGAGCTAATGTAATAAAAATGACAATTCTCCCAAAATTAATCTACTTATTTAATGCCCTACCAATCAAAGTTCAAAAAAATTATTTTAATGAGTTAGAAAAAGTTGTAAGTAAATTTATATGGAGAAACAAAAAGGTCAAGAATTTCCAGGAGTTTAATGGGAAAAAAAGCACAAAAGAAGTGGGCTTAGCCCTACCTGATCTAAAATCATATTATAAAGCATCAGTCATCAAACTGTTTGGTATTGGCTAAAAAATAGACTGATGTATCAGTGGAATGGACTAGGTGCAACAGCAGGAAACTATTATAGTAATCTGCTGTTTGATAAACCTAAAGAGTCCAGCTATTGGGGAAAAAAACTCTCCCTTTGATAAAAACTGCTGGAAAAATTGGAAGAAACTTATATTAGACCAACACCTCACATGATAAGATCCAAATGGATACAGGATTTAGACATAAAAAAATACTATAAGCAAATTAGGAGATCAAGTACTAGTTTACCTGTCAGATCTATGAAAAGGGGAGCAGTTTGTGAATAAAAAAGATGGAGAACATCACCAATAAGAAACTAGATGATTTCAATTACATTAAATTAAAAAGCTTTTGCACAGATAAAACCACAGTAACCAAGATCAAAAGAAATGTATTAAATTGGGAAACAATCTTTAAAACTAATGATTCTGACAAAGAACTCATTTCTAAAATATACAAAGAACTACATTGTTGGTGGATCTGTGAACTCATCCAAACTTTCTGGAGAGAAGTTTGTAACTACACCCAAAGGGCAACAAAAATGAGCAAACCCTTTGATCCAGCAATACCACTACTTGGTCTAAATAAGTAGCTTAATTTAGATAGAACTTTCATTTTTGTCATATTATCTAGGCCTATCCATGAGCACTTGACATTTGCTCAATTATTAATTCTGATTTTATTTCTGTAAGAAGTACTTTGTACTTGTTTCTGTAAAGGTTCTGATACTGCCTGGACATATAGACTCCCAAGTATTTTATATGATCTGGAGTTACTTTGAATGGGATTTCTCTTTCTAGCTCTTACTTCCATATCTTCATAGTAATATATAGAAATGCTGAGGATTTATGAGTGTTTATTTTATATCCTGTGACTTTACTAACATTGCTAATTGTTTCTACTAGTTTCTTTTAGATGTTTCAAGGCAATGGGGTTAAGTGACTTGCACAAGACCACAGGGGTAGGTAATGATTAAGTCTCTGAGGCCAGATTTGAACTCAGGAACTCCTGACTCTAAGGCCAGTGCTCTATCCACTGGGCCATCTAGCCGCCCCTTCTAGTAGTTTTTAGATGATTTTTAAAGATTCACTAGGTCATCATATCATTTGCAAAAAGTGAGAGATTTGTTTCTTCCTGACAAATTCTAATTCCTTCAATTTCTATATCTGAGAGTTGAATGTTAAGGTCCCCTCCCAGTAGAGTTTTGCTGTCTATGTCTTCCTATAACTCCTTCAACTTCTTCTCTAAGAATTTGGATGCTATACCATTTTGTGCATACAAATTTAGTACTGGAATTACTTTATTGTCTATGGTACCTTTCAGGAGGGTATAGTTCCTTCTTTATCTCTTTTAATGATACCTATTTTTTGAAGCTGCTTTGTCTGAGATAAGGCTTTCTACCTCTACTTTTTTCACTTTAGCTGAAGCAAAATATATTTTGTTCCAATCTTTTACCTTTATGTTATATGTATCTCTCTACTTTAAATGAGTTTCTTGTAAGCAGTATATTGCAGAATTCTGGTTTTTAATCCACTCTTCTATTTGCTTAACTTTTAAGGGAGAGTTCATCCCATTCACATTCAAAGTTATAATTACTAATTCTTCATTGCCCTCCATGTAATCTTCCCACTATTTGCATATTCTATTTTTTTTTTCAATATGTCCTTACTCCCCAGTATTTTGTTTTTGACTACCAACACTTTTAGTTTGGTTAAGCCAAGTCTGATGAGATGAAGATTAAAGTGGTTTTCACCTCCCCCTTCTTCCCCTCCATTAGAATAGGTCTTTTGTACCTCTTAATTTAATGAGATTTAGCCCATTCAGTCTCCTCCATTTTCTGCCTCCTTACTGTCCCCTTTTTAAAGAAGGAGCTGTTTTTAAATCATTCTATCTGAGTCATAGAAAAGTCTTGAGTGTCCATCATTTCTGACTATCTCTCTTATAGTTACAATTCTCAGGAATTATGAGAGTCTTTCTACCAGGTAGGAATATAACCAGTTTCATCTTATTGAATAGCAGTTTTTTTTTAATTTTCCCTTTTTAACATTTTCATGTGTCTCTTGAGTCTCCTATTTAAAGAACAATTTTCTATTAAGCTCTGGTCTTTTCATCAGACAAAGTTTGAAATCTCCTATTTCATTAAGTATATATCTTTTCCCTTGTAAGAGAAGGCTTAGTTTTGTCAGCTAGTGAATTCTTGGCTACACTCCAAGCTTCCTTGCTTTTCAGAATATTGCTTTCCAGGCCCTTTGATCCCTTAATGTTGATGCATCCAGGTATGTTGTAATCCTTACTGTTGCTCTTTGGTATCTAAATTGTTTCTTTCTGGCTTCCTGAAAGATTTTCTCTTTTATCTGATACTTCTGGAATTTGACCACATTATTCCTTGGAGTTTTCATTTTGGATGCTTTTCTGGAGGGGACTGATGTATTCTTTCAATAACTATTTTGCCCTCTGGTTCCATGATATCGGGGAAATTTTCCATCACTTAATCCTGTAATATTAAGTCCAGGCTTTTTCTCTCCTCAATATTTTCAGGGAGCTCAATGGTTCTTAAATTGTTTATTGTCAAAGTCAGTGGTTTTGCTGATGACACATTTCACATTTTCTTCAATATTTTTTTTTATTTTTTGGTTTTGTTTAACAGATTCTTGCTTACTTGTGAAGTCATTCTATTTTTTAGAAATGCATTTTCTTCATTTACCTTTTGCAATTTAGTTTCTTATTGGTCTTCAGGGGTTTTCCTTTGATCAGTTGAGGTTTTGAGAGAATTATTTTCTTTTTGCATTTGTTCAATTGTATTTTCCAAGTATTTGCTTTCTTGTTGCAAAGTGTTAATTTTCTCTCCCAAATTTTCCGAATGATTTTTAAACTCCTTCTTTCAAGGAAGTCTTTCTAGGTTGGAGACCAAATTATATTCTCCCCAGAGGTTTTAAATCTAAGTTAGGGTCTTTACCTTCTAGGTAATTTTCTATGGACCTCTCTTTTAGCTGGCCTTTCTTCCTGTTTTAGGGGTGGTGCTGGTTCAAAGAGGTTTGTTGTGGAGGACCCTAGAGGTTTTGCCCACTAGATTTAGTAACTAAATTTTGGCTGCCAAGTAGTAGATACTGATTAGTTTCTCTGGAGGTCTCTGCCCTTGATTTGAGGCCTTTTCCCTTGGCCTGGGAGGTGGTATGGAGCTGCTGGATACTTTTATATTTGATCAATGTGGGCTGTGCCCTGGGGCAAGGTAATTATTCTCCCTGTTCACAGCTGAAGGAGCTCTGCTTCCCATGCCTGAGCCTGGGGGGAGGTGGTTTGGGCTGTAACTTGGTTTATTCTGGGAAGAGGGTTCAGCTGAATGAATGTATGGAGTCTGAAGCCCTCCAAACCAGAGGAGTTCAGTGGATTGATGTCCAGCTGTACTATGCAACTAGCTGGAACTCATCCTCCTGCCCTGCTGGAGCACCCCAGAACATCAATCCTACAGCCAAAGTCTCTGTGACCCAGTGTGCTCTTGAACCTTGTCTCCTACAGTCAACACTTCCACAGCTGATTCTAGGTTAGTTTGTGTTTCATCCCATCCCCACTGGCTTTCTGCTCTCTGCCTTTGGCTCACCCACAATCCCTGAAGACAGACCTTGTTCATAAATATGCTTCTCCAAGATTGGTTTTCCAGATTTTGTCCACTGAATTGCTGTTAAGAGACTTGTTTCATATTATATATGAGGGAAGATCAGTCCCTGTCTTCTCTCTGTCATCTTGATGGGAACTTGAGATCTAGACAAATTTTTTAGTCTCCTTTTCTATCTGGCCAATTCTACTTTTTTAAGACATTCTTTTCCTCATGGGCTTTTTTGAATGCTTTTCCCCCCTTTTGTTAGGCATCTAGGTAGAATAATGGAAAGGTCTCCTAACCTTAGAATCAGGAGAAAACGACTTTGTATCTGGTTTCAGATACTTGAAACTAATTGGCTGTATGACCTTGGGCAAGTCACTTGCCCTGTTCCCTCATGTCCAGGTTTATCTCCATTCATACCTAACCACTGGGCCCAGATGTTGCTGGAGGGGAAAGTGAGGTTGTTGACTTAGAACAGCATCCTAGCACAAGTGCATCTCATTTCATCAACTCCCTGAAGTCAGGCCTTCATTGAGAATGTCAAAAAAATCATGATAATTTATTCAATATTTTTTTGTATCTTCACAAGCTGCTGACTTGGTTTTCATGATTTTCCCATGTAGATCTCATTTATCTTCCCTTTTACTCTACCTCCCTTACTTGATTTTCAAATCTTCTTTGAACTCTTCCATACCCAAGCCCAATTCATATTTTTCTTAGAGGTTTTGGGTTCAAAAAGTTTGAATTTGTTATAAACTGAGTGTGTATTTGGACCTTCCATAGGACCAAAGTAATTGCTATGGATGGATTTTTCTCTCTCTTTCATTTGTACATTTACCCAGTCCATGAATTTTTTTTAAAGGTGAGACTCTTCTTCCTGGTGGAAGAGGCAGTGTTCCAAGCTTTTGAGGATTTTACAACTCTTTTAAGAGAGATATCCCCCAGGGACATGAAAGTTATCAATTCCTCCAAGGTCTTACAAGAGTCTCTGACTGTTCACCTGGCCTGAGCTTTCCTCCTTAGATGACCACAAGGCTGTGTTGGATCCATGAGAAAAGCCCCTTCTCTGCTGTAGGCAGCAAACTCTGCTGTGCTTCTCTGCTCCTTTTACTGAGACTGTGAGTCCAGACTGTGATCTGAATTTAAGAATGGGAAAACTAACAGAGTTCTATCTCTGGGATATCAAAGATACATATGCAATATTCCCTAATTCACTTACCAGACAATAACTGAGTATACTGGAAGCAGCTGCCAGGTGATTCCCTGATCCTGGATCTCAGAACCTCATCTGTGCTGAAGACAGTTCTGGACTGGGTCTACTCTCACTTTGGTGTGGCGGAGTTTCCTGTTGACCTTCCATGTTGTCCTTGGAAATCCATGGACTGAGAAATCTCAAGCCTGTCACCACTGCCATGGACTCAGGCATCCCGAAGTCTATCACTTTATGACTAGAATCTGTTTCTCTAATGTAGCCAGGCACTGCATTGTGGCCAATGTCAAATCCTGGCATAATGGACTCTTCCCATGGATCTTCCATTTTGTCTTGGACTGGAAAATTGTTTCACTGAGTCTTCTTGTGGGTTCTTCCAACTAGATTTAGGTTGGAGTCATTATTTGGTGTAGTTTCAGAGAAAGCTAACTGTAGTCCTATATATTCATCTAGCCCTCATTCCAAATCCTGCATAATCTAGACTGAGGTTCCCTGATATTCAAAATACTCTTTTATCTGCTTGTATTTTCTCCTTTATCTGTGAATTCTGAAATTTGAATACAATATTCTTTGGAGTTTTTATCCTGGGATCTCTTTCTTCCAAGAACTCTTATTATACTATATCAGATCTGTTTTCTATGAAAATTTGCTGTAAGATAGTGTCCAGGTTCTTTTTCTGGTTGAGGATTTCAGATAGAACAACTATTTACAAATTACTGCTCCTGTATCTTTTTTCCATGTCTGTCATTTTTCCTGAGTTACTTGACATTTTCTTCTATTTTTCAGCCTGTTTTTGTTTGTGGGAATCTTGATAATTCATAATCATAAATTTAAATTTCTCCAATTTTTGCTTAAAGGGTTTTATTTTATTTTTTGTGTTTCCTTTTCCAGTTGGTTAATTTACTCTTAATTGAGTTAGTTTTTTGGGGGGGTTGGTCAAATTTACTTTTTGATGAATTAGATTTCTTTCTAGTTTGTCATTTTTACTTTTAAAGGAGTAATTTTCCTTTTCCATTTGATCAATTTTATTTTTAAAGGGACTGATTTCTTTTTTCCATTTGGACAATTTCCCTTTTAAAGCTATTGATCTCTTCAGTCAATTTTATACAATTCAACTTCATGACAGAAATATATGTCATATGTGTGTCAATAACTTTTCTCCATTTGCCTTCCTCCTCTTCTTTGTTCTTTATAGCTTTTTTGAAGTGTTTCAAGTGCTCTTTTTGGATTTGAGAACAATTCAAAACCACTTTGAGCTATTACATGCAAGCATTTTATAAATGCTTTCCTTCCCTAGGATGATTTTTTTTTGTCCTTCTCAGAATTGAAGATAATTATATTTCTTTTTATTTTTTACTTTGACTTTTGAAGTGGGGTTGAGAATCTTGCTACTGACCCACTGTACTACTAGGCCAAATCAGGACTTGCTGAGCTGTGCCATGGTTAACAGTCTCCTACTGACTTACAGGCTCTTCCACCAAAGCTGGGCTATACTCCTTTATTGCTTATGTGAAACTGATTTTTCTGAAGTTTCTATATGATATGGAGTTGAATATTTGTTTCCCTCTTGGTCTTTTTTTATCAATGTGTGTTTAGTCACTTTAGGATCTTCTTAGAGGTTTTGCTGCCACTGGTATTTTTGGAGTAACCAGATAAGCATAGGAATTTGGGGACCACTGAAAACCAAATATTTTCACACTCTCTGATATGGTAAAATTAATCAGTGTATTATTATTGCAAATTATTACAAAAATACAGGTTAAAACTCCTAGACAAACAGTAACCACTTTAAATATAGGCTAGATAACGTTTGAGTAAGAGAGAGAGAGAGAGAGAGAGAGAGAGAGAGAGAGAGCGAGCACCTCAGTCATGTGGCATGGGGGCCCCTGGTAAAACACCAGGGACTAACATGGGTGCACATGGCCTAGGAAGGGAGAAAAAAAGATGTTTACATCCTGCAAGATAGAAGGATAGAATCAAGAAGAGACCAGAAGGAGCAGTGCTTTCTTTCTGTAGTAGGTTGGGGAAGTGATGGCACTTGTGGAGTGGTCGTGCACCTTGTACCAGTATCTTCCAATGGCCGGTTATGTACAGGTCCCTTCCTGTCCCATGCACATGATCTCTAAGTTCAACATGTCATTTCTGGTCAGGCCAGCATTGTATTGGTCCTTCCTATCCTTTCCTGTCACAAGGTTAAATGGAGGGGAAAATGAGGGATCAGACAAAAAACAACAGGGTCAAGGGGAGACAGGATACAATCAACAGGGGGTCAGTTTATATATCATGAGCCAACATCACAACATAATTAACAATATTTTAACAGCATTAAAGCTACAATCATAATTCTCTGCATCAATTTCATTTGAAGATCTTTTGGGTAAATTTACTATAGCTTTCCAGTTTCATGCCATCATCTGCTCTCTACCCAGAAAGTCCTGAATAAAATCTTTTACCACACAAATGGTTCTTTAATGAAATAAAAGACTCCTAAGCATTCCTGAAGACCAGAGAGGAAAAGAAAATTGTCTTTCAAATATGAGTTAAGAAAACCTTAAAAAATAAAGGTGAAAAAGATATTATAAAGGACACAACAATGTTAATCACTTTAAATCCCCATATTAGAAGATGATAACTAGAAATCCTAAGCATTTTATCATTATTTGGGACAATTAGAAATTGAAGGAATTAAAACAGGCAATGAGAAAACAAAACTGTCCATCTTTGCAAATCATATGACAGCCTATTTTTATAATCTTAGAGAATCAACTAAAATAATATTTCAAATAATCAACAACTTTAGCAAAGTTTCAGAATATGAAATGGACCTACACAAATCATCAGCATTTCTATATATACAAAGTCCAGCAACAAGAGATAGAGAAATTCCATTTAAAGTAATCATAGACAAGATAGAGTACTTGGGACCATATTTGCCAAAGTGAGCTAATGAACTATATAAACATAATTTCAAAAGACTTTTCTCACAAATAAAGTCAGATATCATAATTAGAAAAATGTGGATGATCATGGGGAAACCTAGTTCGTATTTTAAAACATGGCAATTTTACCTAAATCAATTTATTTCTTCAATGCCAGATCAACTGATCTATCAAAACTTATATTGTAGAAATAGCAAAATATAACAAATTTCACTCAGGAGGTTTAAAGGTTGAGAATATAATGGAATATTAACCAATCTAATATTTCAAAAAATTATTGCAAAGAAATGATAATCAAAATAATCTATTATTGGCTAGGAAATATAATGTTGTAATAGCGGAAAAAGTTAGATGTGCAAAATAATGTATTAAAGGAACATAGTTAACTTTTGTTTCTTAAATCTGAAATCCAGGCTCCTCAGACAGAAGGTCACTATATGTCCAGAAAGATACTGCCAGAAGACTGGCAGGAAACCAATTTAGCAGAAACTACTTGTAGATTGGCATTTTAAAACATTGACAACGATAATATCAAAATAGGTACATGCCACATACTAATGAATCATATCATAAGCAAATCAGAGGAAAATATAATGTCTGCCACCTCTGTGGATAAGGGAACAAATTATCTCCAAACAAGAAATAAATAGAGCCTCAGGAAATATGTTGGATAATTTTGATTTCATCACATTAAAAAAGATTTAAATAAACAAAATAATCAATATTAGGATGAAAACTAAAAAAAATCAGAAAATTTCTCTAAAAAAGTTCTTATATCTCAAACACATAGAGAAATGAGTCAAATGTTTAAGAATATTAGTCATTCAGTAATTGATAAATGGTCAAAAGATATGTTCAGACTGTATTACACAGAAATCAATGGTATATGCAGTTGAATTTAAAAAATAGTCATTGTCATTAACATTTAGGGAAAAGTAAATTAAGACTTTGAGCTACCACATACCAATTTGATGGTTGTTTAATATAGATGAAAAGGAAAATACTAAATTATTTATGTGGGAAGGGAAGTGGGGAAATTAGGATGCTAATGAGCAATTTATAGAGTTGTAAACTGTTTCAACATTTCTAGATTTTTTTTTGGTTTTTGCAAGGCAATGGGATTAAGTGACAAGCACAAGGTTATACAATTATAAAAGTATTAAAGGTCTAAAGTTGAATTTGAACTCAGGTCCTCCTGATGCCAGGGCCAGTACTCTATTCCACTGCACCACTTAGCTGCCTCCTAACAATTCTAGAGAATTATTGGAATTATTCTTAGTGAACTATAAAACTCTGCCCTCTCTCTGACCCAGGAATAATACAATTAGGCCTGTTTCCAAATTATATCAAGGAAAAGAAAAAGAACTATATTCATATATATATATATATATATATATATATATACATATATATATATGTATATATATATATGTAAAACAATTGGGGGTATGACTGAACAAGTTGTGTTAATTGATCATGATGGGATGCTAATGTGCTTTACAAACATTCATACTATCTTTCACAAAAAAACTAGGAAAACTTATACAAACTGATGCAAACTGAACAGAGCAGAATTAGGAGACCATTGTACACAGTAAAAGCAATGACAATCTAGTGTAAATGACTTAGCTATTCTGATCGATTCAGTGATTTAAGATAGTTCTGAAAGTGTTATGATACTGCATGCTATGCCATTATGGTCTTCTTTGAGTATGACAGTTAATCATAACAATAACTAATATAATAGGATATAGTTCATGTTATGTCATATCAAATAATATTTGTATCATATAAAAATAAGCTTATTATATATCACATAATATTATACTACACATATTTGTTTTGTATGTTATCATGTATAGTATATAATATTTAGTGTTTCTCTCTAGTTGTCATATCATATGATATTACCTATGCAAGTAAAGAATATTTCTACAATCTATCAATAAATCAGTGAAAACAATTAAGACAGAGAACAAAAAGCAGTTTAATTATCTTTTCATAGGTAATAAGAAGTAAAGTGAGAATTTCAATCTAGGAATTAATCAATTATTTCATCCATTACAATTTTTTGCTTTCCTCCACAATGCTCTAGAATCCAAATTTAAGTGGATAAACAGTAAATGTTCATGAATATATTTCTCATTTGTAGCATACATAGGAATTGTTATTTGACTATTGGTCATGTTGTCTGCTCTGTCTGGAGCTTCCTCCTTTCCTTGAAAAAAGAAGAATTGTTATTTGAAAGGAATAAAAGACAAAATTCTCATGTTTTGGTCTAAGAGAGCACTCTAGTATCCATGAAGATGCATTATTTTTTTATTAAAGATATTATTTGAGTTTTACAGTTTCCCCCAATCTTGCTTCCCTCCCCATGGAAAGCAATCTGTTAGTCTTTACTTTGTTTCCATGTTGTTCATTGATCCAAATTGAGTGTGATGAGAGAGAAATCATATCCTTAAGGAAGAGACAAAAAGTCTAAGAGATAACAAGATAAGACAATAAGATATCTGTTTTTTTTTTCAGGTTTTCCTCCTGCTTTCTAAGAGAACAATAGTGTTCCATGACATACATATACCACAGTTTGCTAAGCCATTCCCCAATTGAAGTACATTTACTTGATTTCGAATTCTTTGCCACCATAAAATGGGCTGTTATGAATATTTTTGTACAAGTGATATGTTTTTACCCTTTTTCATCAAGATGCATTATTTTTGTAGTGTGCTGAGATAGATGTTGGCACCATACTGATTCTGTCTTCCACTGTCTCTTATGCTTCATAATAATAGTAGTAGCAATTATGCCAATAGCTATCACTTATGCAGAGTCTTAACTTTTGGAAAGTATTAGACATAAATTATCTCTTCTGATCCTCACAGTATCCTGGGCATTTATTTAGGTATAACTTCTTTAATGATAAGAAAACTGATGCTGTGAAATGATGGGTGATTTGCCCAGAATCACATCACTCATATCTTGTCTAGAAGTCACTAGATGGCAAAGTGGAAAAGATATTGAAAGCACAGTTCAAATCTAGTCTCAAACACAAACTGTTTGATTATTCCCAAATCACAAAAACGTCTGTCTGCCTCAATTTTCTTACTTGTGAAATGGAAAAAAAATAATATGCTGACTCTAGAGTTGTTGAAATGATAAAATGAAATATTGCAAAGCACTGAACAAGACATAAAGCACTATTAAATGCTAATCACTGAGAAAGAACTCTGCTATCCACAGGATTCCAAAAGGAAGCAAATTATCTTTGACTTGCTATCTTTTAATTGTTTTCAACATGTTTATATTTATTTTATTTGTACTTATTGTACAAGTATTTTATATGCATATGTGTTCTTCCTTTCAGAATGAATAGGGATTGCTTCAGCCATTGTTTTTGTATCCCTAATACCTATCACAGTTTCTGGGAAGTTTTGTCATTGCTATTCAATCGTTTCATTTATGTCAAGTGAATAGAGCACCAGGACTAGAGACAGAAGGATCTGAGTTTAAAATTGACCTCATATACTTACAAGCTGTGTGACCTTAGGCAAGTCACTTAATCCTGACTGCCTGGCATCCAGAGTTATATCCAGTCATGCTAATTCATATCTGACTGCTGGACCCAGATGGCTCCGAAGGAGGAAATGACACTGGTGACTTCACAAAGCACCCTCTCATTCAAATCCAATTCACATGCTTGTCATGACATTACATCCCTGATGATGTGTTCTTCTTCCAGAACAAAGGACAAATTTCATGACTTCATGGCAAAGATATTAGAGTTGCTTGTCATTTCCTTCTCAAGTTGTTTTTCTATAGGAGGAAACTGAGTCAAACCTGGTTAAGACACATGGTCAAGGTCCCAGAGTTAGTTTGTGTCTGAGGGTGTATTTGAACTCAGGACTTCCTGACTCCAGTCCTTTTGCTCTATTCATTGAATGATCTAATAGCCCTGGGAATAGAATGTACAAATTCAATGCTTTTTGATAGATTCAGATTTTTAATTGTCTGTGGAATATTGAGAAACAATGGTCTTTATTTATAATATGCTATTTTGTGGGGCAGCTAGGTAAAACAGTGGATAGAGCATGGACGTCAGAGTCAGGAGGAAGGGAGTTCAAATATGACCTCAAGCAATTGTCACTTGCTAGCTATGTGACTTTGAGAAAGTCACTTAATCCTGATTACCTCACATTCTGAGCCATCCTTAGTCATCCTGATTCATATCCAGAAGACTCCAGAAGAGAAAGTGACAGGTGACTTAGCACATCTCCCCCATACTCACATCCAATTCATGTGCTTATCATGGCATCACCTTCCTGATGTCATGGTCTTCTTCAAGAATGACAAACAAAAACCAAAAAGCACACCATTCAATATTTTTCTTACTCTTTTAATAGAAAAATAAAGAACATATATATGAAAGGATAGAGAATTTTGTCTCCACTTAGGCATTCTTTCAATTTGTTCTCTCAGGGATTCTGTAACTATCTTTGCTGCTAATACAGACAATGTAAATTCTGTGTTCTCCATTCTCAGTCAGTGAGCAAGCAACAAGCTATCTGGGATTATCTCCTGCCTGTGAATAAATCATCAGCCATAATTTATATGAATTTCTATTGTGAAAAGACTTTCAATAACTCAAAGGAGCTGAATATCCATATGAAAAAGACAAGAAAGAATTATTGGGTTATTCCTTGGGAGAGTCATGCCTAATTTGGGGGCAAAAAGACAATCCTACTTGAGGGAGGAAATGCTGAACAGAACAGATTACAAAGTAAAAGAAGATGATGTATATCTTTATTCAGTTTTACTTAGTAACATTGTTTGAAGAAGAGATATTAAAAATAAGTCAATGGAGAAATATTTCCATTTCCATATATCAGGGTCCAAATTTGGGAGATAGCTTATGTGGCAATACATTATTTTGAGAACTTAAAACTCTCACAACTGGAATTTATTCCTATTGAGTAGCCTTTATCATCTGTATGAAATATCCTACCTTGTTGGTTGCTTTCTTCCTATGAAAACCATAGTATTTTGCTGAGAGTGTAAAGGATTCCTTGAGATTATGTGACTCTTTCCCAAAGGTCTTTTGAACCTTCCCAGTCTATTCCAAACTCTATGTCCCTTCCTTTCTCTTAAATTCCTATGACTTAATTGTCTATATTGCACATGTTGGCTCAGAATACATGTAGTCTTGGATTGTTAATTAATTGTTACAAGTATCTTTTTCACCCTAAGTTGTTATAAGTTAACTTTATTATGTGGTGCTATTCATCTTTTCTACTAAACCTAAGAAAATACTAGGAAAAGCTATACTATACTTGTCAATTAATGAATTTTTTCACTGATCAGCACAAGTCTAATGTACTTATAACATAAATATTTTATTCCAGAAAATATTTTAGAATTAAATTATAGAAGAGTGATAGCAAAATTCAATCACTTTGAAGGAAAATATCACCTCATATTATCTCTATATCCAAAGCACCAAACAATATGGAACAGAGCAGATGCTTTATCAATGCTTGCTGAAATGAAATGGAAACAAATAAGCAAAAAAAATTAAAAAGCATAAATCTTTCCAATTGGTTAGGTTCAACTCATTCACTCTATTAAACAATGGAGAAGTACCGACTAAGCCCTTCCTATATACTTGGCATAATAGCAAGTGCTAAATACTGTCCCTACCCTCTGGAGCTTGAATCCCAATGGGGGATACTTTATAGCTATGTCAACCTATATTATGTAAAATAGATGGATGTTCAAATAGGAGGAGAAGACACTGGCATGGGGAGCATAAGTAGGAGAGACTTCCTGTCACATCAAAGATTTAACTTAATTTTTGAAGGATAATGGGAAAATAAGAGGTAGTGATGAGAAAAAAAAGATAGCGGGAATAGAATGAATTAATTACAGAGTTATAAATATAAGAAATGGAACATCATGGAATTGAATAGAAAAAATGAGAGTTAATGAGAATTCATAGAGTGTATAGTGGGGAATAATAAATGATAAAAAGAAGAGAGAGTCAAAAGTTTTATTGCCTAGAAAGAATCATAGAATCAAATGTGTTATATAGGTTCTGGGAGATTATCTAGTCCAGTGCTTTAATGGACAAATAAGGAAATTTACAGAAGTGACTTGCCCTAAGTCATAAAATAAATTGTTAAAATGTATAAATATGAATGTTTAAAAAGAATTGGTCAGTTTTGCTGATTTTTATGAGCATTACATGAGATAATTTTGTTGTGTTTTTGTCATGTCCTAAAGTAATATATAAAAATAAGACTTTGTGATTAAGTCATTAATGCATTATCTAGCTATTTGTACAGACAAGATGATTTAGGCCTCTAGTATATGGATTCCCCAGTCAGGACTGAAGTAATATGAATTTACATGTGTAAGTACCTGAGTGAGAATATTGATTGTTAGAGTGACTGAAGTAAATACTCCTGTTAATTTTCAGTATATTTTGTGATCCCCATATATTTTGCTTTCCCATGACTTGGTAACTTATGTTTCCTTTAATGTTGCATATTCAATATTGATTTGCTAATCCATTTTTAATTCATTATTACAAGTATTTGGTAGACCTAGATTTAACATTTTCTCTAGTTACTCCTCACATTACCCTTAGGAAATTTGTAATGCATTTGGAAACATGTACAAATACGAGTATATGTTAAGGATAACAGTACCTTATTTCATGAATTAGAATTTATCTCACCCTTTCCATACTTTAGTTATTTCCCCCTACATTCACATTAAACAATTACCTCTTTTGTTTTACCTCAAAATAACAGGGACAAAGATTTCTGATTCAACAAAGACAGAGTTATACATCAGGAATTTAATCATGTCTCATGATATGTCACAAAGAAACACACTCTTCTAGTGGTACTGGCTATAGGTTTATTTTCACAACTTAGATGTGATCTTGGTTCCTTAGACAATGTTTGTAGAAAATACATAGCTTATTTCTCTTGAAACCTACTCCATAGGGAATGATTCCCACTTGGGCATTATCTGTGTTCTGCATCTTATTATAGGGAAATAAAAATTAATTTATGTGGACCTAAATGTGAAAAAGGACTTAAATTTAAATGGAAATTAAAAGGAAACAATGAGAGCAGAAATCTCTTTTAATATCAAAATATATTAGTTGCTTAAGGCTAGGAATAAGACTTGAATAAATTCTGGAGATGAAAATATATACATACATAAATATACATATATATATATATATATATATATATGTGTGTGTGTGTGTGTGTGTGTGTGTGTGTGTGTGTGTGTATGTGTAAACTGGCAAAGCAACTCATTTTTTCCATTATTTAATTTTTTCCTTAGTTACATATAAAAAATACCATTATTTTTACATATTTTGAATTCCAAATTCTATCTCGTTCCTTCCCCTCTCCCCCATTGAAAAAACAAGCAATTTGACATAGTTTAAAATGTTTAGTCATGAAAAATTCATTTCCAAGTATGTCATGACATGAAAGAAAACAGACAAAATAGATCCAAGAAAATTAAGGAAAGTATTTGCATTCAATTCCATCAATTCTTTCTCTGGAGATTGGTAGTACTTTTATTCATAAGTCTGTCAGAATTTTTTTGTCTCATTTTATTGTTGAAAAAAGCTGTTCTTCACAGTAAGCCATCTTACAAATATTACTATTATTATGTTTCTTTTTCTCCTGATTCTGTTCATTTCATTTTGTATCAGTTCATGTTGCCTTTTCACTTTCCCCCCCAAATACAAAGATAATTTAAACTATTCATTCTTTTGAGTTCCCCATTTTTCTATTGCTCTCCCTTTGTCCTTGTCCCCACTGTAGCAATGAACAATTTCATAATGGTTAACTTATACAATCATGTTTGACATATTTCTATATTAGTCATACTGTGAAAGAGGAATTAGAATTCAGGAGGAAAAATATTGTTTTGTGTCTGATTGCTGTTTGCCATGGGCTGTCCTTTTCCCTTTTCTATTTCAATTCCCTATAGGGTGGAATAAATTGAACTACTACTACTACTACTACTACTACTACTACTACTACTAATAATAGTAATAGTAATAATGGTTGACCTTTATTCTCAAAGAAGAGCATGACATCAAGGACAAGAACATGAGTTGGATGTGTGTGAGTGGAATATTGTGCTAAGTCATCAAACACACTTTCTCCTCCAGCGTCATGTGGATCCAGAGGCAAGATTTGAATCAGGATGACTGAAGGTGACCATGGAAATGAGGCAATCAGAGTAAAGTGACTTGGCCAGGGTCATACAGTTAATTAGTGTCAAGTCTCTAAGGTCAGATTTGCACTCCTGTCCTGTCCTCCTTATTCCAAAGTCAGTGCTCTATCCACTGTACCAACTAGTTGCTCATAAATTGTGAATGCATATCATTAGCTCTTTAACAGAATATTTAGATTCTCTCTCTTTCCACTCTACAATAATAGGTACTTTCTGCATGTTCAGGTTATATTAATTATCATCTATACCTCTACTTTCTTCTACAGTGAAATCGTTTTTTTTTTTAATTTCCATGTCTTAATTGAATTCTACTTAGCTCATAAACCCATTCTCTGTCAAAATATACTCCTTTAAACTCTACTGAGAGAAGTACAATTATCTATTTTTAAATGATAAAAGGTCAAATTATATGGAAAGTTGTTACTCAGATGAAGAAATCAAAGTTATCTATAATCATATGAAAAAACTGCTCTAAATTATTACTGATCGGGGAGATGTAAATTAAAACATGACTGGGAATAGATATTGGCCAAGATGGCAGAGAGAAGCCAGTCACTGTTCTAAGGTCTCCTGGCTTTCCCTCAGAATCAGTATGAATCAAAACTCTTAAGAGAATTCAAATCCACAAAATACAGAAAGAGCAAAGGAGAAGAAGATCTACCAATAAGGTCTGCCTCAGAGGAATGTGGGTAAGCCAAGGTCAGAGAGCAGAGAGCCAGCCCAAGGGCAAAGGGTTAAAACACAGGAATAACCTCAGAATAGCCTAGGAAGCTTTGACATTGTGAGCAAGCAGGAGAACATCTCAGCAGGTGGGAAAACTCCAGCACAGTGGCTAGACATCAATCCAGATGTGAGTCCTGTATTTTCAGTAGCATCCCCATGTTTCCAATTGAGCCCCCTCCCCCCCATCACTGTGAGAGAAAGGGACTCTTGCCAGAACAAACACAGTAACACCCCTCCCACACACACACAAACACAACCATACTCAGGTGTGGGCAGCAGGTCTCTCTCAGTGCTGAGTGACTATTAAAATTAATTAAATAGCCCAAGGGCCCAGACCACATTGTCCAAGGATAATTCAGACCTTGATGCTCCCTCCTTCCCCCTCAGACCTAGGGCTACAAATTAGATTCACAGACACTCAAGTCCATACTGACTGGTCCACTTGAAGTCACTAGGTCCAGTGAGAAAAGACTCTAGGGTTTTCAAAAGCAACAGTTTGTGAACCAACACCTCCCGAATATAAGATCTTAGGAAAATGAAGAAAGGCCAGCAGAAGGGAGGTCCATTGAAAGCTTCCTTGAAGACAAAGACTCTAACTCAGCTAGAGCTAGAACTTCTGAGGGGAATATGAAGTGGTCTTCAGCTCAGAAAGACTTCTCAAATGAGCTAAGGAAGGAGTACAAAAATCAATTGGAAAAAAGTTGGAAAAGAAATGCAAGTGAAAATGAACAACTTACAACAAGAAAACAAAAATGCAGAAAATACAACTGGACAAATACAAAAGGAAAATAATTCTCTGAAAACCTTGCAAAAAGAAAATAATTCTCTCAAATCCTCAATTGGACAAATGGAAAATTCCTTCAAAAATAGAATTGACCGGGGCAGCTAGATGGCGTAGTGTACAAAGCACTGGCCTTGGAGTCAGGAGTACCTGGGTTCAAATCGGGTCTCAGATACTTAATAATTACCTAGCTGTGTGGCCTTAGGCAAGACACTTAACCCCATTTGCCTTTCAAAAAACTAAAAAAATAGAATTGACCAATTGGAAAAGAAGTTGTAAAAACTAAATGAAGAAAATTCTTCTCTAAAAAACAGAATAGAATCTGTGGAATCTATTGACTTCATGTGACAACAAGAATCTGTTAATCAAAACCAAAAAATTGAAAAAAAATGGAAGAAAATGTAAAATGCCTCATTGGCAAAACCATTGACAATGAGATTAGAACCAGAAAAGACAACTTAAGAATCACTGTGTCTTCTGAAAACATTGAAAAGAAGAAATAGAAGCCTGGACTAATGCAACAGGATTTAGTGATAGAAAATTGCTCTGATAACATGGAATCAGAGAGCAAAAGAGTTATTGAAAGAATACATCATTCTGCTCCATAAAGGGATACTAAAATGTAAACATAGAGGGAATATTGAGGCCAAATTCCAGAATTATCAGATAAAAGAGAAAATCCTGCAAGCAGCAAGAAAGAAACAATTTAAATACCAACGAGCCACAGGAAGGATTGCACAGGACCTGGTTTCAACAACATTAAGGGGGAGAAGGGCCTGAAATGTGATATTCCAAAGAGCAAGGGAGCTTGGAATGCAGCCAAGAATTCACAATCTGTAAAAGGATGAGCATTCAATGAATAGGAGACTTCCAACTTTTCCTTATGAAAAGGTCAGAGCTAAATAGAAAATTTGCACTAGGAGACTCAAAAGACATAAGAAAAGGTAAAAAAAGGCAAAAAAAATCTGATATCCAATAAAATAAAACTGGCTATATACTCACCTGGGTGAAATATTCTCATAACTCTCAAGAATTGTAAATCTCTTAGAAAAAATTTAGCCAGAAGTGATGGACACTTATGTCATATCTATCACTAAGATAGAATGATTTAAAAATAGTACTTCCTTAAAAAGTTAGGGATAGCAGTGACTAGGTGGTGCAGTGGATAGAGCACCAGCCCTGGAGTCAGGAGTACCTGACTTCAAATTTGGCCTCAGACACTTAATAATTACCTAGCTGTGTGGTCTTGGGCAAACCATGAAATCCCTTTGCCTTGCAAAAACCTAAAAAAACAGTAGGGTTACTAAAGAGATAGGAGGATGGAGGTGACTGAATGGGGTAAATTACATTACATAAGTAAGTACAAAGGATCTATTGGAATAGAGGGGAAGAAGGGAGGAGATGAGAACTGCCAGAATCTTACTCTCATCAGACTTAGTTTAAAGTTAATGTATAGACACTCAGTTAAGAAAGCTATCTTACCTTTCAAGTATTAAAAGTGGAATGGAGAAGGGGAAGGAAAAGAGGAATTAACAGAACAAAAGAAAGGAAGATAGGGCAAAGGGAAAAGGGAAAGAAAGGGGAGGAGTTGGATATAATGGTACAAATACACTGAAGCTGGTGGTATTCAGAAACAAAATACTGGGGAATATGAAGAAAGTGGAAGAAGGAGAAAAATACAAACAGAGGAAAGCTAGCATTGAGGGCAATAAAGAGTTAGTAATTATAGTTTTGAATGTGAATGGGATGAATGTTCCCATGAAACATAAATGAATAGCAGAATCCTACAATAAGTAGCTTACAAGGAATTCATTTGAAGCAGAAAGATATATATATATATATATATATATATATATATATATATATATATATATATATATATATAGAGAGAGAGAGAGAGAGGAGAGAGAGAGAGAGAGAGAGAGAGAGAGAGAGAGAGAGAGAGAGAGAGTAAAGGTAAAAGGTTTGAGCAAAATATATTTTGCTTCAGCTGAAATGAAGAAAGCAAGGGTAGCAATCCTTATTTCAGACAAAGCAGCTGCAAAACTATAACTCATCAAAAAATATAAAGAAGGAAACTATATTCTCCTAAAAGGTATTGTATACAATGAAGCAATTTCTATACTACATATATAAACACCAAGTGGTATGGCATCCAAATTTTTAGAGGAGAAGTTGAATGAGTTACAGGAAGACATAGATAGCAAAACCATACTGGTGGGAGAGCTCAACCTCCTGCTCTAAGATTTAAATGAATCTAACCAAAAAATAAACAAGAAAGAATTTAAGGAGGTAAATATAATGTTAGAAAATCTAGACGTGATATTCCTTTGGAGAAAATTGAATGGGAATAGATAGGAATAAACTTTTTTCCTGTAGTACATGGCACTTAAACAAAAATTGCTGATGTACTAGGGCATCAAAAACTTATTATCAAATGCAGAAAGACAGAAATAGTGAATATATCCTTCTCTGATCATAATGCAATTAAAATAACATGTAATATTGGGCCATGGATAGATAGACCTAAAACAAATTTGAAACTAAATAATGTTATTTTGAAGAATGAATGGATCAAACAACAAATTGTAGAAAGTATTAATTATTTCATCCTAGATAATGACAATAATTAGACAATATAACCAAGATTATTGGATACAACCAAGACAGCTGTCAGGCAACATATTATATGTTTAGGAATTACATGAATAAATTAAAGAAAGAGGAAGTCAATGAAATAAACATGCAACTAAAAATTAGAGAGGGAACAAATTAAAAACCACTAATTAAATATCAAATTAGAAAATCTAAAAATTAAAGAAGAAATTAAAATAATTGAAAGCAAGAAAACTACTGAACTAATAAATAACATCAAGAATTGGTTTTATCAAAAAAAATAATAAAAATTGATACACCTCTGGTTAATTGATTTAAAAAAAGAAGAAAAGGGGAACTCACCACCAAAGAAGAGGAAATTAAAATAATTCATAATTATTTTGCTTATCTCTATGCCAATAAATTTGATAATCTAAGTGAAATGGATGAATATTTACAAAAAATAAAAATTTCCCAGGCTAAATGAAGAGAAATTATATACCTAAATAACCCTATCTCAGAAAAAGAAAACCAACAAGTCATTATTGAACTCCCTAAGAAAAAAACTACAGGGTCACCTGGATTCAAAAGTGAATTCTATCAAACATTTAAAGAACAATTGTTTCCAATTCTAAATAAATTCTTTGGAAAATTGGTGAAGTTGTATCTCTACATAACTCTTTCTATGACACCAATATGGTACTGGATACCTAAACCAGGAAGAGTAAAAACAGAGAAAGAATATATATATATATATATATATATATATATATATATATATATATATATATATATATATACATATCATATATATATATGTATATATATATATATATATATCTTAATGAATATAGATGCAAAAATCTCAAATAATATCTTAGCAAAGAGGTTACAACAATTTATCATGAGGATAATACACTATGACCAATTAGGATTTATCCCAGAAATGCATGGTTGGTTCAATATTAGGAAAAATATTAGGATAATTAACTATATCAATAAAAAATCTATCAGAAATATGATTATCTCAATAGATGCTGAAAAAATTTTGACGAAATACAACACCTGTTCCTACTAAAAAACACTAGACAATGGAGGAATAAGTGGATTATTCTTTAGAATGATTAGCAGAATCTATCTGAAATCATCAACAAGCATTGTATGCAATTGGGATAAGCTAGCCGCATTCCCAGTAGGATCAGGGGTGAAACAAGGATACCTGTTATCACCACTACTATTCAATATTGTGTTAGAAATGTTAGCTTCAACAATACTAGAAGAATAAGATATAGAAGGAATTAGAACTGGCAAGGAAGAAACAAAACTCTCACTCTTTGCAGATGGCAAGATGGTATACCTAGAGTATTCTAACAAATCATCTTAAAAAAAACTACTAGAGGGGTGGCTAGGTGGTGCAATGGATAAAGCAAAGGCCCTGGAGTCAGGAGTACCTGGATTCAAATGCAGCCTTAGACACTTAATAATTACCTAGCTGTGTGGCCTTGAGCAAGCCACTTAACCCCATTTGCCTTGCAAAAACCTAAAAAGAAAAACCCTACTAGAAACAATTTAGCAACTTTAGCAAAGTCATAGGATATAAAAACCCTCATAAATCCTGAGCATTTCTATATATTACTAGCCAGATACAGCAGCAAGATATAGAAAGAGAAATACCATTCAAAATAACTTGAGACAATATAAAATGCTTGGGAGTCTCCCTACCATGACAGATTCAGAAGCTCTTTGAAAGCCACTTCAAAAGACTTTTCACCCAAATAAAATCAAATTTAAATAACTGGGTAAGTAGGCCCAGCAAATATAATAGAAACAGTCAAGGTAATATAATAAAAAATGATAATTCTCCCTAAATTAAACTACTTATTTAATGCCCTACTAATCAAACTTACAAAAAAATTAGTTTAATGAGGTGAAAAAAAGTTGCAAGTAAATTATTATGGAGAAAGAAAAAGTCAAGAATTTCCAGGGATTTAATGAAAAACATGCAAAAGAAGGTGGCTTAGCCCTAGTAGATCTAAAATTATAATATAAATAATCTGTCATCAGAACTGTCTAAACAGAATGGTGGATCAGTGAAATTGACTAAGTACAGACAAAAGCAGAAATTGATTGTAGTAATCAACTTTATCATAAATCCAATGATTCTAGCTTCTGGGATAAAAACTCTCTCTTTGAAAAAAATTGTTCAGAAAATAGTAAGTTAGTATGGTAAAACTTACATTAGATCAACATTTCACTCCATAAACCAAGATAAGATCAAAATGGGTATGGGATTTAGACATAAAAAGCAATATAATAAGCAAACTAGGAGATTAAGGAATAGTTACCTGTCAGATCTATAGAAGTAGAAGCAGTTTATGACCAAGGAAGATATAGAAAACATCATTAAATATAAACTAGATAATTTTGATTACATTAAATTAAAAATCCTTTGCACAAACAAACTACTCTAACCAAGATCAAAAGAAACATACTAAATTGGGATACAATTTTTACAACTAGTATTTCCTACAAGGAACTCCTTTTAAAAATATATAGAGAACTGAATCAAATTTATATTAAAAAACAGTCATTCTCCAATTGACAAATGTTCAAAGGATATGCATAAGCAATTTACAGATGTGGAAATCAAAGCAATCTATAGTCATATGAAAAATTTCTCTACATCATTACTTATTTGATAAATACAAGCTAAAGCATCTCTGAGATACCACCTCACACCTCTCAGACTGGCCAATATAACCAGAAAAGACAGTGTTAAATGTTGGAAGGGATGTGGGAAATCTGGGACACAAATACATTGTTGGCTGGGCCCTGAACTTATCCAAACTTTCTGGAGAGCAATTTGGAATTGCACCCAAAGGGCAACAAAAATGTGTATACCCTTTGGTCCAGCAATACCACTACTGAGTCTATACCATTAAGAGATCATGAAAAAGGATAAAAATATCACTTGTACAAAAATATTCATAGCAGCTGTTTTTGTTGGCAAAGAATTGGAAATTGAGTGAATGTCTATCAGTTGGGGAAATGACTGAACAAATTGTGGTATATATACATTATGGAACACTATTATTCTATTAGAAATCAGGAGGGATGGGAAATCACAGAAGCCTGGTAGTATTTGCATGAAATGGTGTTGAGCAAAATGAGCAGAACCAGAACATTGTGCACTATATCAACAACATGGGGCTGTTGATTAGTCTTAATGGACTTACTTTTTTCATCAGTGCCACAATCAGGGACAATTTTAGGGTATCTGTGATGGAGAATACCATCTGTATCCAAAGAATGAATTGTGGATTCTAAACAAAGACCAAAGACTATTACCTTTAATTTCAAAACATTTATCTTATTATGCAATTTTGCTATCACTCATATTTTAGTTTTTTCTTTTAGGATATGATATTTCTCTCAACACATTAAATTTTGAACAGTGTATAGCATGGAAACAATGTAAAGGCTATCAGACTACCTTCTGTGGAGGCTGGGGCAGAAAGAAGCGAAATTAGGGGAAAAATTTAAAAATTCAATAAAAATAAATGTTTAGGGGTGGTTAGGTGGTTCAGTGGATAGAGCACCAGTCATCTGGTATTTCTGGTATTCCCACTTTCTCTCTCAATAAGTTAATCCAATGCCACATCAACTTTCAAGGGCTTGAAACCTTGCTCTCTAAGCTGTGGTTGGAAGTCTCACAGAGGGGCTGCACCAATATCTAAGCTGCTCTGTGGCTAAAAGTCTCTCACTGACTTCCCAGTTTGTGCAACCTTACTGAGCTGTGCTCATCTTTTACCCATGAGACAGACCTTTCCTGAAATTCCTCCAAGGTATCTCACTAAAAACTTCTTTCATTGGTTACAGTTTCTTGTGTTTTATTTCCCTTTAGGATCTTTTTAGAGGCTTCTCAATCTTGTTTTGGGAAAAGAGGTGGAATGCCAATCTTTTCTGCCTCATAAATCTTGGGAAGGTTTCTTATCAAAAGTTGTCTATGAGATATCCAATAAGTAACTGAAGTGTTAGACAAAATGCAAGAGAAAGGTTAACTGGCAAAGACTTGGGAAAATTGGAAAAATATTGCTTTGCTGGTGGAAGTATGAACTGATTCAACCATTCTGGAGAACAATTTGATTCTATTCCCAAAGACCCATGAAACTGTATACCATTTAATACATGAAGCAATGCATCAATTATGTTTGAGTACCAAAGAGATCATAAAAAAAGGAAGAATGAACCACATATGCAAAACCATTATAGACACTCTAGTTGTGATGGCAAAGAATTGGAAATGAAGGGAATGTTCATTAATTCAGATTTTGCTGAACAAGTTATAGTACATGAATTTAATGGAATACTCTTGTTCTAATAAGAAATGATGACCTTAATTCCTGGGTGAAGCCAAGATGGTGGAAAGAAGCTAGAAAACTCCTAGTGATTTTCCTGAAACAACATTCAATGAAGCCTCTAAGCAGACACAAAGTGACAGGACATCCCACCACCTCCCCCCTTGTAAAAGTGAAGCAGATTTCCCACTCATGGTATATTGGAGGAATTTCAGGAAAAATTTCTCTCATGTGATTAAAAGGGGAGGGCAAACTAGCTTAGGCAGAAGAGCTGGTAAGAAAAAGGGACACTATTAACAACAGCACAGTTAAAGTCCTGGCTCAGCAAGTTAGCAGTAGAGCAGGCCAGCAGTGAGGGTTCAAAATATTTAGGAGGCAAAATTTGAGCTTGAGAATGCTGGCACAGCATTCTTCCAGGGCAGAGCTGTGGTGAAAGCATGAAGCTAACATTTTCTCAGAGCTTTTCCCTACCAAAGATAAATGAAGCCTCTACTCTGAAATTCACACTATAGATCCTACCAAGAAAAAAGAGAAGATTCAAAGAAATTTTCAACTGTAGACATTGTGGAGGATCTTCAGTGAATTTCTGTCTCTTTGGTAGAAAGGGAAGTGAAGCTCAGGAGGTGGGAGAGCAAGAAAGCCAGCAGGAGATTCTTAGCCACAGTGCAATCCTGGTCCTGACAGTATAACAATAGCAGAGGGACTAGTAGCTAGATAGCAAGCCAGATGGGAAGATTCCAAGCCTAAATAAAGTCTGAACCCTGAAAATACCAGGGTAAAAACCAGGACTGGGTTGGGAACAAAGCACTGTTAAGTAAGAAACTGGACATAAAGGAGGAAAAAATAAACCTTTGCAAAAGTAAGAACTGGACTATAAAGGCAACATCTTTGTCAACAACTAGCAAGGGATCAGACCCCAGCCTCAGCAAAAAAAGAAGGTGGATCTATATTCCCTATTCTCTAGGAGCAGAACTAAAACTATGGACATAAATGAAAAACCTAAAAGAGCAATCACTATAGAAAACTACGTTACAGAGAAAGATGACAGCAATGCCATGTCTGAAGAAGAAAGCAGTGAAAAATCACTCATAGGGTAAGTGTCTAAACAGTCTATGAATGGGATTCAAATACAAAAGCTCATTGAAGAGTATAAAAAAGAATTTAAAAACCAAAGAGAGGAAGAAGAAAAAAATGGAAAAAAAGAAATGAAAGGTAAGCAAGAAAATTATTGAAAATTGCCTAAACAATCTGATCAAAGAAATCAAGTCCATTAAAAGTAAAAATAACCAAATGGAAAAGGAAACAGAAAAGTTATTTGAAGAAAATAAAACCCTAAAAGTTAGGATTAAACAAATAGAAACCAATGTATCTATGAGACTACAAGATTCCATCAAACAAAATTAAAAGTCTGAAAAAATTGAAGAAAATGTGAAGTAATTTTTAGGGAAAATGAAGGAACTGGTAAAAAGATTCAAGAGAGGCAATCTAGGAATCACTGGACTACCAGAAAGCCTGGACCAAAAAAAGAACTTGGAAAACATTATACAGTAAATTATAAAGGAAAGGGCTGGTGAAATGGACAGTGGCCCTGGAGTCAGGAGGATCTGAGTTCTAATCCATCCTCAGACACTTGATAATTACCTAACTGCATAACCTTGGGCAACTCACATAATCCAATGACTTAAATACATATATATATATATATATATATATATATATATATATATATATATATATATATATATATATATATATATATAAAGGTTGTCCATACATATCTACTAAAACAAGATAACAATGTAACTATTGAAAGAATCCACAGAACACCTCCAGAAAGTGACCAAAGGATAAAACCACCAAAGACTGTAATAGCCCAAATCCAGAATCCCCAAATAAAGGAGAGAATTTTACAAGTAGCAAAAAGAAAATAATTAACATACAAAGGAAACATAATCAAACTGATACAGGACCTATCAGCCTCAACACTAAAGGATCAGAAGAAATGGAATACCATATTTCAGAGAGCAAAGGACCTGGGTTTACAGACCCAGTATGTACTACCCTGCAGACTCCAGCATATACTGTCAGGGGAAATGATGGCTATTTAACAAAATAGAGGACTTCCAGAATTTCCAGACACAAAGACCAGTATTGAGCAGAGAATTCAATTGCCAAAGAAGTATATGAAAAAGGGAGGGAAAAAAACATAACAAAACAAAACAAATGTTGCTCAAGACCATCACATTATATACAACCCTAGAAGGGAAGATATAACACTTCTAATTCTTTTTTTAAAATTTTTATTAAAGATATTATTTGAGTTTTACAGTTTTCCCCCAATCTTGCTTCCCTCCCCCCCACCCCCACCCCACAGATAGCACTCCGTCAGTCTTTACTTTGTTTTCATGTTGTACCTTGATCCACATTGGGTGTGATGAGAGAGAAATCATATCCTTAAAGAGAACAGAATTCTCAGAGGTAACCAGATCAAACTGTAAGACTTCTGGGTTTTTTTTTCCCCGAATTAAAGGGAATAGTCCTTGTACTTTGTTCACACTCCACAGATCCTTATCTGGATACAGATGGTACTCTCCTTTGCAGACAGCCAAAAATTGTTCCCAATTGTTGCGCTGATGGAATGAGCAAGTCCTTCAAGGTTGAACTTCACTCCCAAGTTGCTGTTAGGGTGTACAGTGTTTTTCTGGTTCTTCTTATCTCACTCAGCATCAGTTCATCCAAATCCCTCCAGGTTTCCCTGAAATCCAGTCCCTCCTGGTTTCTAATGGAACAATAGTGTTCCATGATATACATGTACCACAGTTTGCTAAACCATTCCCCAAATGAAGGACATTTACTGGATTTCCAATTCTTTGCCACCACAAACAGGGCTGCTATAAGTAATGCTTTTACTGCTACAAGTAATGTTTTTTACCCTTTTTCCTCATCTCTTCAGGGCATAGACCCAGTAGTGGTATTGCTGGGTCAAAGGGTAAGCACATTTTTGTTGCCCTTTGGGCAAAGCTCCAAATAGCTCTCCAAAAGGGTTGGATGAGTTCACAGCTCCACCAACAGTGTAATAGTATCCCAGATTTCCCACATCCCTTCCAACAATGATCATTATCCTTCCTGGTCATACTGGCCAATCTGAGAGGTGTGAGGTGGTACCTCAGCGAAGCTTTGATTTGCATTTATCTAATAATTAATGATTTAGAGCATTTTTCATATGGCTATGGATTGCTTTGATCTCCTCAACTGTAAATTGCCTTTGCATATCCTTTGACCATTTGTCAATTGGGGAATGGCTTTTTGTTTTAAAAATATGACTCAGTTCTCTGTATATTTTAGAAATGAGTGCTTTGTCAGAATCATTAGTTGTAAACATTGTTTCCCAATTTATTACTTTTCCTTTGATCTTGATTACATTGGTTTTATCTGTGCAAAAACTTTTTAATTTAATGTAATCGAAATCATCTAATTGGTTTTTAGTGATGTTCTCCAACTCTTCCTTATTCATAAACTGTTCCCCTTTCCATAGATCTGACAGGAAGACTAGTCCTTGATCTTCAAATTTGCTTATAGTATTGTTTTTTATGTCTGTGTCCTGTTACCATTTGGATCTTATCTTGGTAAAGGGTGTGAGTTGTTTGTCTAATCTCAGTTTCTTCCATACTAACTTCCAATTATCCCAGCAGTTTTTATCAAAGAGGGAGTTTTTATCCCTGTGGCCTGACTCTTTGGCTTTGTCAAACAGCAGATTACTATAATCCTCTCCTGCTTTTACACCTAGTCTATTCCACTGGTCCACCACTCTATTTCTTAGCCAATACCAAACAGTTTTGATGACTGATGCTTTATGATATAATTTTAGATACAGTAGTGCTAAGCCACCTTCGTTTGCATTTTTTTTCGTTAAGCTCCTGGCAATTCATGACTTTTTATTTCTCCATATGAATTTACTTACAATTTTTTTCTAGCTCATTAAAGTAATTTTTTTGAATTTTGATTGGTAGGGCACTAAAAAGAGAGTTTAGTTTTGGTAGAATTGCCATTTTTATTATATTAGCTATACCTATCCATGAGCAGTTGATATTTACCCAGTTATTTAAATCTGATTTAATTTGTGTGAGAAGTGTTTTATAATTGTTTTCAAAAAGATTCTGAGTCTGTCTTGGCAAATAGACTCCCAGGTATTTTACACTGTCTGAGGTTATTTTGAATGGAATTTCTCTTTCTAGCTCCTCCTGCTGTTTCTTGCTAGTCATATATAGGAAAGTTGAGGATTTATGGGGGTTTATTTTATAACCTGCAACTTTGCTAAAATTGCTAACTATTTCCAGTAGTTTTTTAGATGATTTCTTGGGATTCTCCAGGTAGATCATCATGTCATCTGCGAATAGTGAAAGTTTTGTCTCTTCCTTCCCAATTCTAATTCCTTTAATTTCTTTTTCTTCTCTAATTGCCAATGGTAATATTTCTAATACAAGATTGAATAGTAGTAGTAATAATGGGAACCCTTGTTTAACCCCTGATCTTATTGGGAATGCCTCTAGCCTCTCCGCATTGAATATAATGCTTGTTGATGGTTTCAGATAGATGCTGCTAATTATTCTATGGAACAGGCCATTTATTCCTACACTCTCTAGTGTTTTTAATAGGAATGGATGCTGTATTGTTTCAAAAGCTTTTTCAGAATCTATTGATATGATCATATGGTTTCTGATAGGTTTGTTATTGATATAATTGAGTATAGTAACAGTTTTCCTAATATTGAACCAACCCTGCATTCCTGAAATAAATCCTACTTGATCATAATGTATTATCCTAGTGATGACTTGTATTCATTTTGCTAAGATTTTATTTAGGA
Organism: Macrotis lagotis; assembly: GCF_037893015.1. Lineage (NCBI taxonomy): Eukaryota > Metazoa > Chordata > Mammalia > Peramelemorphia > Peramelidae > Macrotis > Macrotis lagotis. Next base: position 385,496,595 of record NC_133658.1, on the reverse strand, counting down.
TTTTTGCATCTATATTCATCAGGGAAATAGGTCTATAATTTTCTTTCTCTGTTTTAACTCTTCCTGGTTTAGATAACAGTACCATATTGCTTTCATAGAAAGAGTTAGGCAGAGTTCCATCTTTCCCTATTTTTCCAAAGAGTTTATATAGGATTGGAACCAATTGTTCCTTAAATGTTTGGTAGAATTCACTTGTGAATCCATCAGGCCCTGGAGGTTTTTTTTAGGGAGTTCACTAATGGCTTGTTGAATTTCTTTTTCTGAGATAGGATTGTTCAGGTATTTAATCTCTTCTTCATGTAACCTGTGCAACTTATATTTTTGTAAATATTCATCCATTTCACTTAGATTATCAAATTTATTGGCATAAAGTTGGGCATAATAGTTTCGAATTATTACTTTAATTTCCTCCTCATTGGTGGTGAGTTCACCTTTTTCATTTATAATACTAGCAATTTGGTTTTCTTCTTTCCTTTTTTTAATCAAATTGACCAGAGGTTTATCAATTTTATTTGTTTTTTCATAATACCAAATTTTGGTTTTATTTATTAATTCAAATTTTTTTTGCTTTCAATTTTATTAATTTCTCCTTTAATTTTTAAAATTTCTAATTTGGTATTTGATTGGGGATTTTTGATTTGTTCTTTCTCTAATTTTTTTAGTTGCATGTTTAGTTAATTGATTTCCTCTTTCTCCAATTTATTCATATAAGCATTTAAAGCTATCATATAGCCCCTGAGAGTAGCTTTGAATGAATCCCATAGGTTTTGGTATGTTGTTTCATTATTATCATTATCTAGGATAAAATGGTTAATTCTTTCTATAATTTGTTTTTTGGTCCACTCATTTTTTAAGATGAGGTTATTCAGTTTCCAATTTGCTCTAGGTCTATATCTCCTTGTCCCAGTATTGCATATGACTTTTATTGCATTGTGATCTGAGAAAGATGTATTCACTATTTCTGCCTTTCTGCAGTTGATCATTAGGTTTTTATGTCCTAGTACATGGTCAATTTTTGTATAAGTTCCAAGTACTGCAGAGAAAAAGGTATCTTCCTTCCTATCCCCATTTATTTTCCTCCATAAGTCTTCCATATCTAATTTTTCTAACAATCTATTTACCTCCATAATTTCTTTCTTGTTTGTTTTATGATTTGATTTATCTAGATCTGATAGCATGAGGTTGAGGTCTCCTACTAGTAAAGTTTTGCAGTCTATGGCTTCCTGTAATTCTTTCAGCTTCTCCTCTAAGAATTTGAGTGCTGTCCCACTGGGTGCATATATATTCAATATTGAAATGACTTTATTTTCTATGGTACCTTTTAGGAGGATAAAATTTCCTTCCTTATCTCTTTTAATGCTATCTATTTTTGCTGCTGCATATTCCCCAGTATTTTGTTTTTGAATACCACCCCCTACAGTGTGTTTGCCCTCCTATATCACACCCTCTAATTCTTTAGAATTTCCTCATCTTAGAATAATTAAAGGGTAGAAAATAATTGAAAAGAATGAATCTAAAGGAGATAGGTATAATTGTATCTTATCTCCCCATTGAAGAGGTACAAGATGACTTCACTAAGCTTAAGACAAAAAGTCCTGAAGAAAAGAAAAAAAGAAAAACTTTAAAATTAAGTGTCTCATTATCCTTTGACCTGATTTAGTCCTACTGTGCTCAGCACCTTTTCTAATAAAGTCATTATAACCTGGGCATTCCTGAATCAGTGTAGTGTCACTGTAACTTACAATCATTTGTAAATCTCTTAGTTGAGACTTTGAGAGACTCCTAGCACTGAGAGTCCTTTGAGCATCATAAACTGCAAGGTCCTGAATCAGTGTCTCTATAATTTATAATCATTTGTAAAGTTCTAAGGTGATACCTGTAGTGTCCCAGGACTTAGATATCTCTAAAATTCTTGTAATTAATTAGAACAGTGATTTGCTAAAGCCATGTTTCACTTAACAAGGGGTTAATTACCCTGGGTGGGGATAGGGGGGGTAAAGTGAGAAAGAAAATAAGCCTTGTTTAACTTAAGAATTGCTTAAATAACCTGATTTTTCATGGGGGGGGAGGAGGAGGGAAGTAATGTATGAGAGGAAATAGGACTGGGAGGGAGGGGCTCAAATAGTTTAAGACATGATGTGGTTTGGATGATAATTTGGTTTATGAGGAGGATTGTCTCTACTTGAAAGATACTTAAAAAGAAAGTAAGGAAAGTGAATATAATCATATCTTGATGAAATTTGAGTCAGTGCTGCTTATCAATCAATCAAACAAGCAATCTGTAATACCTTGATAAAAATATAAGCTTATCAAGCAATAAAATAATCAAACTGTGACTGAAGATACTTAATTAATAGTATTAGGGAAGAAGCACAAGGATTTATGGTTTTAGAGGGAAAGAATGGAAAATATGAATACCAAGAAAATTCTAATCAACAGATTAAGCCCAGAAGGGGAATAACTTACATTCCCATTTGGGTTTAAAATTTTGACCTATTCTATAAGGGAGGGGGGGCTGGGAAAGGGAAACATAAGGGAAGAAGGGACAGAGAAATGGGAAGCCAGAAGTATAGGGGGAAATAAATTGAAAGTTAAAATTTTTAAAGTTAAATTTAAAGGGGAAAGGTAGTAAAATTTTGGTGAGGAAGAATAAGAGAAAAGGAAAGAGAAAAAATATAAGTGAATAAAGATAGCATGCAGGGAACTGCAAAATTAGTGATCTTAACTGTAAATATGAATGGGATGAACTGTCCCATAAAACAGATAGTAAGATAATTTTAAAAACAGAATCCTATATCATATTGTTTAAAAGAAACACATTTGAAGCAGAAAGATAGACACAGGGTAAAGGTAAAAGGTTAGAGCAAAATCTATTATGCCTCAGCTAAAGAAAAAAAAAATCTGGGGTAGCAATCCTAATCACAGATAAAATCTCATTAACAAAGGAAGGAACTACATCTTCTTAAAAGGCACCAATGGTAATAAAGCAATATCATGGCTAAATATGTATTCACCTAATTTTATTGCATCCAAATTCCTAGTGGAAAAGCTGAGTGAATTGCAAGGAAACATCGACAGCAAAACTTTAATAATGGGAAACCTTAATCTCCCTCTCTCAGTATTAGATAAATCTAACAACAAAATAAATAAGAAGAAAGGTAAGATGGTGAATGAAATCTTAGAAAACATAGGCATGATAGATATATGGAGAAAGCTTGATATGGATGGAAAATAAAATACCTTTTTCTCAGTAATACATGGCACCTACACCAAAACTGACCATGAACTGGGCCACAAAAACCCTATAATCAAATACAAAAAGACAGAAATAAAAATTACATGTTAAAAAGGACCATGGAAAAATAAACCAAGAAATCACTGAAAATTAAATAACTTTATCTTAAATAATGTGTGGATCAAACATGAAATGATTGAAATAATCAATAATTATATCCAAGAAAATGATACTAATGAGACATCATAGCAAAATTTAAGTGATGCAACCAGTGAAGTTTTGAGGGGATACCATATATCTCTACATGCCTTCATGAATAAAATAGAAAAATAGGAGATCAATGAATTGAGTATGCAACTAAAAAAGCTAGAAAATTAGCAAATTAAAGATCCCCTATTAAATATCAATTTAGAAGTCCTGAAATTCAAGAGGGGGGGTTAATAAAATTGGAAGCAAGAAAGCTATCAAGCTCATAAATAATACTAACAGTTAGTTTTATGGAAAAAACCATTAAAATAGAAAAACCTTTGTTTAATCTGATTTTAAAAAAGAAAGAAGATAGTGAAATTACCAGTACCAAAATGAAAAGGTTGAACTAACCACCAATGAGGAGTAAATTAAAATGATAATTTGGAGCTACTTTGCTGAACTGTATATCAATAAATTGGACAATTTGAGTGAACTGGATAAATATTAACAAAAACACATATTTCCAAGATTAAAAGAAATGGAAATGAATTACTTCAATAACTCCATTTAAGAAAAAGAAATTGTAGAAACCATCAATAAAATCTCTAAGCATAAGTCTCTGTGTCCAGCTGGATTTATAAATGAATTCTACCAAACAGTTAAGTATCATATAAGTCCTATTCTACATATACTGTTTTAAAAAATAGTAGAGGGGGCGGCTAGGTGGTGCAGTGGAAAAAGCACCCTCCCTGGAGTCAGGAATACCTGGGTTCAAATCCGGTCTCAAACACTTAATAATTACCTAGCTATGTGGCTTTGGGCAAGCCATTTAACCCCATTTGCCTAGCAAAAACCTCAAAAAATAGTGGAGGAAGGAATTCTGGCAAACTCCTTTTATGACACCAACAAGGTGCTGATGCCTAAACCAGGAAGAACCAAAAGAGACAGAAAATTATAGACCAATCTCCTTAAGGAATATTGATGCAAAAATCTTAAATAAAAATTTTAGCAATGAGGCTACAGGAATTTATTACTAAGGTAATACACCACAAGCAGGTAAGCTTTATACCAGGTAGGTCTAATAATAGGAAAACATTCAAAATTATTAAACATATTAATAGTATAATGAGCAGATATCATATGATTTTCTCAATAGATGCTGAAAAAGACTTTAATAAAATACAGCACCCATTCCTAATAAAAACACTAGAGGGCATAGGAATAAATGGATTGTTCCTTAGAATGATTAGCAGTACCTATCTGAAACCCTCAACAAATTTTATATGTAATGGGGATAAACTAGAGGCATTCCCAATAAGATCAGGGTGAAATAAGGATGCCCATTACCACCATTACTATTCGATATAGCATTAGAAATGCTAGCAGTAGAAATAAGAGGAAAAAAGAAATTGATGGAATCACAATTGGCAATGAGGAAGCAAACTTTCACTCTTCGCAGATGATATAATCACATGCCTAAGGAAACCAAGAAAATCATCTAAAAAACTCCTTGCAACAAATTACAAATTCAACAAAGTAGCAGGATATTAAATAAAACCATATAAATCATTAGCATCTCTATATATGAACAACAAAGTCGAAGAATAAGAGATAGAAAGAGAAATTACAGTTAAATTAACTATAAATAACATAAAATACATGGGAACCTACCTCCCAAGACAAACCCAGAAACTGTATGAATATAATTATGAAGCACTTCTCACCCAAATAATGTCAAATCCAAATAATTGGGAAAATGTCAAGTGCTCATGGTTACTTCAAGCTAATATAATAAAAATGACAATTCTACCCTAATTAAATTACTTATTCAGTGGCTTACCAATCAAACTAACAAATAACTACTTTACTGAGCTAGGAAAAAGTAGTAACAAAATTCATCTGGAGCAACGAAAGGGCAAGAATAACAAGGGAACCGATAAAAAATATGTAATAGAAGGTGGCCTAGCTCTACCAGACCTAAAGCAATACTTAATTTGAAAACTGCTTCTTTATATCACATGTCCCATTCTTCAATTAAGTATTTCCTGTATTCTTAGATATTTGTATCATTTCTCTGAATGCTTTAGAAATATGTGCTCTATAAGAAACTAGCTCTAGGGCAGCTAGGTTTCATAAGTGGAAAGAGCACCAGCCCTGGAGTCAGGAGTACCTGAGTTCAAATCTGGCCTTAAACCCTTAATAATTACCTTTCTGTGTGGCCTCAGGCAAGCCATTAACCCCATTTGCCTTGAAAAAAACACCTAAAAAAAGAAAAAAAAGAAAAAAAGAAACTAGCTCTAAAAATTGCTTTCCAACTTATTGTATTACTTATAATCTTGATTATTGGTTATTTTTGTGCAAAAGTACTTTAATTTGCTTTAGTAATAAGAGAAGAAAATGAAATTGAAGGAATAGATGGCAATGAGAAAGCAAAGCTTTCCCTCTTTACAGATGATATGATGGTATACAGGAGAACTTGAGAAAATCATCTAAAATGCTCCATGAAACAATGAACAAATTCAGCAAAGTAACAGAATATAAAATAAACCCACATAAATTATCAGTATTTCCATATATGAACAATAAATTCCAAGAGCAAGAGATAGAATGAGAAATTCCATTTAAAGTACATGTAATCAACTTAAAATAATTGTGAATCTAACTTCCAAGACAAACCCTGAAACTGTATGAGCACAATATTAAAGCATTTCTCACCCAAATAAAGTAAAATCTAAATATTTGGAAAATGTTAATGGCCCATGTTTAGGTTGAGCTAATATAATAAAAATAACAATTTTTTCCCAAATTAAATTATTTATTCCATGCTATACAAATCAAATTGTAGAATAATTAATTTTCAAGCTAAAAAATGTAATGTAATTCCTCTGGAGCACCAAAAGATTAAGAATAGTAAAGTAAATGACAAAAATAAATGTAAAGGAAAGTGGCCTAGCTCTACCAGATCTAAAACTATACTATAAAATGGCAGTCATCAAAACTTCCTTGTAGTGGTTAAGAAATAGAGTAATGGATCAGTGGATAAGGATAGATTCAAAAGAAACAGTAGTAAATGACTCCAGTAATCTACTGTTTGACAATCCCAAAGACATTAGCTTCTGGGATAAGCACTCACCATTCAATAGAAATTATTGGGAAAACTGGAAAAAAAGTATGGCAAAAACTAGCACAAACCCACAGCTCATACCCTATACCAAAATAATATCAAAATGGGTACAGGATTTAGACATAAAGTATGACACCATGTACAAATTAATAAACCAAAAAAATATTCTATCAGATCTATGGAAAAGGGGCAAATTTCTGACACATAAGAAATACAGTATATTATAAACTGCAAAATGAGTGATTTTTACTATAGTAAATTTAAAAGGTTTTTCACTAATGAAACAAATGTTTCCAAAATTATAAGGAAAGCAAAAAGCTGGGAAACAATCATCACAACAAGTGGTTCTGATATAGGTCTAATTTCTAAAATATATAAAAATCTGCTTCAAATTTATAAGGTCACAAGTCATTACCTAATTGATAAATGGTCAAAGGTTATGAACAGTTTTCAAATGAAATAATTTGAGCTATATATAATCATATGAAACAATATTTCAATTCTTCACTGATTAGAGAAATGTAAATTAAAAGAATTATGAGGTATCATCTCACACTTCTCAGATTGTTTAATATGATAAAAAGGGAAATGATTAATAATGGGGAGGTTGTGGGTGGACTGGGACATTAATGCATTGCTGGTGGAGTTGTCAAGTGTTCATTTTGAAGAACAATATGGAACCATGCCCAAAAAGCAACACAGCTATTCATATCTTTGACCTGGCAATTCCAATTCTAGGCCTATATCCAGTGGAAATCTTTAAAAAATGGGAAACGTTTCACATGTTCCAAAATATTCACAGCAACTCTTTTTGTAGTGGCAAAGAATTGGAAATTGGGAGGATGCCCATCAATGTTTAAACAAGTTATGATATATGAATATTATATAATACTATTGTTCTATGAGAAACCATAAAAAGACTCTAGAGAAGCATGGAATGAATTACAGCATCTTATGATGAGTAAAGGGAACAGAACCAAAAGCATAATGTAACATTAGTAAAAATATTGTGAGATGATCAACCCTTGTGGATGCAACTGCTAGCACCAATTCAAAGAATTAGGAAAACCCTATTAGACCTGCTATGAACAATGTTATCCCCATTCAGAGGAAGGAAAACAAAACAAAACAAAACAAAACAAAACAAAACAAAACAAAACAAAACAAAGGCAAGAAAAATTCTTCGGAATCCGATGAACAATACATTCACATTTTTAAAAAAATATGTCTCTGATGTATTCCTTTCTCTTAATTCTATTTCCTCTTACTGGATTACTAATATGAAAACATTTTTAAGACAAATGTATATATACAATATTAACCTGACTGTTAGCTGCTGAAGGGAGGGGTGTGGGGGAAGGGAGGAAGAAAATTTTGTAACTTAAAAATATACAAATACATGGTAGTGAATGCTGAAAAGATTTTCATAACATATGGGGAAAAATTAAAAATATAAATAAAATTATTATTGTGCAAAAACCAATATTCTTATTTAAGGGTAATCAAAATATTCCATTTTCTATTTGTTATAAATCCTCCCCCTTTCATAGAACTTTCAAATAAACTATTTGTTACTCTCCTAATTGGCTTGTGGTATTTTTTATAACTAAATATTATGCCCATTTTAACCTTATCTTGGTATGGGATGTGAAATATTGATCTAAGCAAAGTTATTTTTCATACCATTTTCTGATTTTCTCAGAACATCTGTCAAATAGTGAGTTCTTATCCAAGAAGATAGATTCTTTCACTTTATCAAACAGTACATTGCTTTGCTCATTTACTATTGCTATTTTTTATTTCTTTCCACTGATCCACCATTCAATTTCTTAGACAGTACCAAACAACTTTGATGATTGCTACTTTATACCATAATTTAAGATCTGTCTTGGCTAAGATACCTTCTTTTGCATTTTTCTTAATTCTTTTGATATTTTTTACCTTTCCCCCCAAATAAATTTTGTTACTGATATTTTCAATTCCATGTTTTTCTTATAGTTTGTTATTATCTCAACTTAACCATGAGAAATTGTAATTTTTCTAATTATTTATGTCATATTAGTTTGTGGGTGATTGTTTTGCATCTATTTTCAAAGAATTAAAAGATATAGTTCAGAAGGTAGACTCCCAAGTACTTTATGTTGTCTGGATTTACCTTTTTTTGATTATATAAATATTTTATTTGTTTTTTCCAACTACATACAAAGGTAGATTCTATCAATCTTTTTTCATGGTATAAACTTTAAAATTGTAACCAAAAGATCAACATTGAACATGGTTTTTAGAGAAGAAAGAGATTTAAATCAAAGAAAGAAAATATTAATGATATCAAAATTGCATAATATATAAGATAACTTTTAAAAATGGAAATAAGTTTTGGTCTTCATTTAAGCTCAACAATTTCTTCTCTGGGAATTGATAACATTTTCCATCACAAGCTCCTTGACATTGTCTTTGATTATTGTACTGTTGAAAAGAAGATTTCTATCATGGTTGATCATCAGACCAAGTTTTTGTTAGAATATAAAATTCTTATTCTACTAATTTCACTCAGCAAAAATTCATACATGTTTTTCCAAGCTTTTCTAAAATCCCATTCCTCATGATTTCTATACAACATTAGTGTTTCATCACGTTCATAGGCCACAGTTTATTAAGTCATTACCCAATTGATGGGCATTCCATGGATTTCTAAATATCGGCCACTATATGGCTATGAATATGTTCGTACATGTGGAATTTTAACCCATTTTCATGATTTCTTTTTCTGCATACCTAGAAGTGGTATTTCTGGATTAAACAATATGCACATTTTTATTGCCTTTTAGGCATAATTCCAAATTGCTCTCCAGAAATTTTGGATCAGTTCACAACTCCACCAACAATGCATTAGTGTTCTTAATTTTCCACATCCCCTCTGACATTGAATATTATCCTTTATAGGCATTTTGGTCAATCTGAGAAGTGTGAGGTGGAACCTCAAAGATATTTTAATTTTCATTTCTCTAATCAGTAATGATTTAGAGCAATTTTTTGTAAGATAATACATATTTTTGATCTTTGTCTTAGAATTGCCTTTCCATAAACTTTAACTATTTATCAAAAGGACGATTTTTTAAATTATTTTGACTCAGCACTCAAAATATATTAGAAATGAGTCCTTTGTCAGAAATAATAGCTGCAAAAATTGTTTCTCAATTTACTACATTAATTTTAATTTTAGTTGCAATGATTTTGTTTGTGCAAAAAACTTTTAAATCTAATGTAGTCAAAATTATCTTTTCTTGATCATAAACTGCTCCCTTTTCCAATAGATCTGACAGGTAAACCATTGCTTTTTCTATTATTATTATCCTTTATGCATAAATCCTGTAACCATGCTGACCTTATCTTGGTAAAAGGTTTGAGATGTTGGTCTAGTCTTAATTTCTGACATACTATCTTCCAGTTTTCCCAGTACTTTTTATCAGAGAGTGAGTTCTTATTCCAGAAACTGGAATCTTTGGATTTGTCTAAGAGTAGCAAGAAATAGAGCACATTATACATTGAAAAAGGGATGATTTTGACAATGTTAAATAAAAAAAGTTTTTTCATAATAAAATCAATGCTGCCAAAATTAGAAGGAAAGCAGAAAGCTGGGGAAAATTTTTTTACAAATAGACCTTCTGATAAAGGTCTCATTTTAAAATATAAAGAGAATTACATCAAATTTATAAGGATAAAAATCATTCCCCAATTGATAAATGATCAAAGGTTATGAACAGACAGCATTCAAGTGAAGAAATTAAAGATTTATATGATCACATGAAAAATGGTCCTAAATCATTATTGATTAGAGACATGTAAATTAAAACATCTATGAGGTATCACCTCACACTTATCAGATTGGCTAAAATGAGAAAAGGGAAAGTGACCAATGCTGGGGAGATTTTGGGAAGACTGGAACATTAAAGCATTGCTGGTAAAGTTGTAAACTGATCCAGTCATTCTAGAGAGCAACACTATGCACAAAGAGCAACAAAACTGTTTATAAGCTTTGACCTAACACTTCCAAAACTAGACCTATATCCAGAAGAAATCATAAAAAAAAGAGGAAATGTCCCACATGTTCCAAAATATTCATACATCTCTTTTAATAGTGGCAAAATATTTGAAATTGATGGGATACCCAACAATAGGAGAATGATTGAACAAGTTATGATATGGAATGTATGGAATATTATTGTTCAATAAGAAACCAGAAATGGTTGAACTCTGGAGAAGCATGGAAGGAATTTCTGGATCTGATGATGAGTGAAGGGAGCAGAACCAGGGGAAAAATCTACACATTAAGAATAATATTATCAGTTGATCAACCTTGATAGATGAAGCTCCTCTCAGCAGTTCAGAGAGCTAGAACAACCCTATTAGACTAGCTATGGGGAATGCTATCTCCATGCACAGAAAGAAAAGCAAAAGTAAACCGAACAAAAAAGTCCTTCAGAATCAAATGAACACTGCATTCACTTAAAAAAAAATTGTTATATAATAACATAAGACTCATTACATCTCCACATGGAAGGAAGATTCTCATAACTCTTGAGAACTGATATGCTAATAGAGGGAATGTACTTAGACTGATGGTATGGACTTTTATAGTATGTCCATGACTTTGTTGGAATGATTTAAAAGAAAAGTACTTTATGAAAAAGGGGAAACTGTGAAGAGATGTGAATGGGATGATCTTACCCATAAAACAGAAATGGATAGCAAGGTGTATTAAATAATAGAATTCCACAATATTCTGCTTACAACAAACATATTTGAAGCAGAGAGATATACTCAGAACAAAGGTAACAGATTGGAGCAGAATATATTATACTTCAACTGAAGTGAAAAATGCAGGGGTAGAAATACTTATTTCATACAAAGCAGTTGGAAAAATAGATCTCATTAAAAGAGAAAAGGAAGGTGATTATGTCTTCCTAAATGGTAGGTACTATAAACAATGAACTACTTTCAATATAGAGTATATATGCACGAAGTGATATAGCATCCAAATTCTAAGAGAAGAAAATAAATGAGATAGAGGAAAACAGTTTGTGGGGCACCAAAGCCCCCTCTTTAGGAATTACATAAATCTAAGAATAATATAAACAAGAAGCAAAGGAGGTGAATAGAATGTTAGAAAACTTAGACAATGTAGACTTCTGGAGAAAATTCATTGGGAATACAAAGAAATATCCCTTTTCTTTCTTTAGTCCATGACACATACGCAAAAATTATCCATGTAATAGGGCATAAAAATTTCATTATCTAATCTAGATAGGTACAATAATGGATATAGCTGTTTCAGACCATAATGATATAAAATAAACATCACATGCAATAAAGGACCATAGAGAGATGGACCTAAAACTCTCTGGCAACCAAATAAACTAATTTTAAAGAATTAGTGGATGAAACAACAAATCATAGAAAGAATTACTGATTTCATATGTGACAATGACAATAATTAGACAATATAACAAAAAATTAAGGTACACAGCCAAAACAGTTTTGGGGGGATATATTATGTCTCTAAAGGTTTACATGAATAAGGTAAAGAAAGAGATCAATGAACTGAGAATGGAACTAAAAAAATTAGAGGAATTAAAAATTCACAATAAAATGCCAAATTAGAAATTCTGAAAATTAAAGGTGAAATTAATAAATATAAAGCAAGTAAACTACTCAAGTAATAAATGTAAGAAAGAAATGATTTGATAAATGATGCAATAAAGTAGATAAATTTGTGGCCAATTCAATTTAAAAAAGAGAGAAAAACTAAATTATTAGTATCAAAAATTAAAAAGATGAATTCAGCGCCAATGAGGACAAATTAATAACCATTTCCCCCCACAATAAGTCAGTAAATTGGTAATTGAAGTGAATGGATGAATATTTGCAAAAATATGAATTGCCCAGGTTAAAAGAAGAAAAAAATGAAATTAAAGGAATCACAACTGTTGTTCTGTATACCTAAAGATCTCTAGAAAATAAACTAAAAAATTACTGGAAACAAGTAACAACTTTACCAAAGTTATAAGACATATAATAAAACCATATAAATCCTCAACATTTATGTATATTACTCACAAGATACAGCAGCAAGAGGTAGAAAGACAAATCCCTTTAAAAGTATCTGCAGACAATATAAAATCATTGTGAAATAATAGCAACTAAATTCATACGGAAGAACAAATGTTCAAGAATGACAAGGTAATTAATGAGAAAAATGCAAAAGGAGCTGGCCTATCTATTCCAGTTCTAAAATTAAATTATAAAGTATCAGACAACAAAAGAAAGTACTTAGTACTACCTAAGAATTAGAGTGGTGGATGAGTGGAATAGATTAGGTGCAAAAGAGACAGAAGTAAATGACTATAGTAATATTCTATTTCATAAAACCAAAGATTCCAGCTTCTGGCATGAGAACTCATCAATAATAAAAAATGCTGGACGAGAGTGATAAAAGAAATGACAAACTGGGGTTGAGGGTGTTCAGGAGCAAAATACTTTTTGTAGATTTATTTGATCTTTTGTTTAATATCTGAATTGGACTGGTATTCGTTCATCATTATTGAAAACAACAAAAGTACAAGAAACATCAAAATAACATGAGAGATAGCTGAGAAACATAAAAGTGAGCAAAACACTTTTGAGTCAGTACAGAGTAAAAGGTGAGAGAAAATAGAATCCACAGGGTGAGGAAAATGATTAAGGAAAGAAAAATTAGCAATAATAACTGTGAAAAACATTGAAGAAAGTTTCTGTAATAAAGGCCTCATTTTTTCAAATATAAAGAGAATTGACTAATTTTTTTTTAAATAAGAGCCATTCCCCAATTAATAAATGACCAAGGATATTAACTGTTTTCAGGTGTAGTATTCAAAGCTGTCTGGGGTCAAAAGAAAGATTACTTTGGCTCATTATTGTTTGGGAAAATGCAAATTAGAACCATTTTTGAAGTACTATCTCAAACCAATAAACTACATAACAGGAAATAATGGGAAAATAACAAGTAGATGTAAGAACAATAAGGAAAAAAAATGTGCCACTGAAGCAGTTGAAAATGAATTCAATTATCGTGTAGCTCAGGGTAGAACTATTCTCTAGGACTAAAAAAATTTCCTTTGGCCTACTGATAGTAGAATTATGCCAAAAGTGAATGAAAGAAAAAGGGAAAATACTTGTATGTAAAAAATACTCATAGTAGTTCTTTTCTGGTTACAAAAAGTTTTAAACTGCTGGGATGGCCAGGAGTTTTGTAATGGCTGAACAAATAAAAAAACATGTGATTATAATACTAATCTGCTATAAGAAATGATGAGTACACTTCCGGCCAAGATGGTGGAGAGAAGACAGGCACAGGTCTAAAGTCTCCTGATCTTTCCCCATCTATCATATGAAGCAAATCTCTTAACAGAAATCTGACCCACAAAACCCAGAAAGAAAAGCCAGGAGAAAGAGCATCTACCTCAGGATTTGTCTCCTGCAGCAGCATTGGGCCAATTCAGGCTGATGACTCTGGGTGCTGAGGGTCAATCAGCCAGATTAGCTGTTGAATTGGAGCCAAGGAGTCTGAGGGCCTGAGAGCCAGATCTGCTGGATCAGTGGGGGGGGGGGGGGGCTAGATGGCAGGGACTTGAGTCAACTAGGGAGCAGAGGCACTGGTGTTGGTGCTGAGCCCCTGGAGCATGCCAATAGGGCTGGAGGGAGAGTGCCAGTGCAGGAGAGCTGCGGACACCATCCCTGTGCTCCTCTGGTTTGAGGAACTCTGAGTCAAGGCCTACAGAGTGGCTGAGACCTCTTCCCAGAATAAACAGTTGCAGATTACTTCTGCCTCAGGCACAGGTGTGTGAACAGAAGAACCAACCCAGCTGACAATAGGGAGAGGAATGATCTCACCCCAGGGTAAAGCCCACCACTGATTGAAGGCAAAAGGCTTCAATAGCTCCAACCCCTCCCTTCAAGCTAAGGGAGAAGGCCTCAATCAAGGTCACAGACAATCCAGAGAAAGCAATAAGGACCTTCTACTGGCCAGCCAGAGAAATTACCCTCAGTTAGTAAAACCTCTAGCAATCCCAAACCCTTGTGAACTAGGCCCTCCCCAATTTAAGGCCTTAGCAAAATGAAGAAGGGTCAGAGGAAAGGTGAATCCATAGAAAATTTCGTGGAAGTAAAAGACCCTAACTCAGAAAGACCTAGAACCTCTGAGGAGAATATGATCTAGTCTTCAGCACAGAAAGACTTCCTTGAAGAAATAAGGAAGAAGTTTAAAAATTAACTGGAAAATTTGGGAGAGACAATAAATACCTTGCAACAAGAAAAAAATCCTTAGAAAATGCAAATGGACAAAGACAAAATGAGAATAAAACTCTCAGATCATCAATTGGATAAATACAAAAAGAGAATAATTTTCTCAGATCCTCAATTAGCCAAATGCAAAACAAAAATAATTCTCAAAAGCTCAATTGGTCAAATAGAAGGCTCTTTCAACAGTAAAATTGACCAATTAGAAAAGGAGTTGAAAAAGTTTAATGAAGAAAACTCCTCCCTAAAAAAAAAAGAATGGAGTCTGCAGAAACTAATGACTCCATGAGACAGAAAGAGACAGTTAAAGAAAATCAAAAAAAAAAAGAAAATGTAAAATACCTCCTCAGCAAAACCACTAACATCGAGAACAGGTCAAGGAGAGGTAACCTGAGAATTGTTGGACTTCCTGAAAACATTAAAGAGAAAAAAAAAAAAAGCCTGGACTTAATATTACAGGATCTAGTCATAGAAAACCGCCCTGATATCATAGAACCAGAGGGCCAAGTAATAATTGAAAAAATACAACAATCCTATCGAGAAAAAGGTCCTAAAATGAAAACAGCAAGGAATGTTGTGGCCAAACAACAGAACTACCAGATAAAAGAGAAAATCCTGCAAGGAATCAGAAGAAAACATTTAAATACCAAGGAGCCAGAGTAATAATTACAAAGGACATGGCTCCATCAACATTAAGGGACTGAAGGGCCTGGAACGAGATATTTTGAAGAGCAAGGGAGCTTGGAATGCAGGCAAGAATTCATTATCCCGTAAACTGAAGCCTTCTATTCCAGAGACAAAGATGGACATTTAATGAAATAGCAGAATTCCAAAAACCCTTGATGAAAAGAGCAGAGGTAATAGAAAATTTGGACTCAAACAGGAGGTTTAAGAGACACTTGAAAAGGTGAAAAAAGGGGGGGTGGTAAAAGAAAAAAATGCTATCCAATAAGTTGAAACTTGCTATATCTCAGCATGGGGAAAAACATTGTCTTATATCTTGAGAATTGTAACTCTAATAGAGAGAATATGCCTATCCAGAAGTGATGGACATTCTATTAGATAGAAAGTAGTTAGCTGGAAGTGAGAGATACTCAGAATTTTCTATGACTCAGATAGAATGATCTAAAAAACACTACCTCCTTAAAAAGGAGGACAGGAAGGAGATAGGAGGAGGGAGGGGATTGAATAGGGTAAATCTAATTACACCAAGAGGTTCAAAATAGTATAGTAATAGAGGGGAAGAAGGGAAGATATGAGAAACACCTGAATCTTCTTCTCATCAGAATAGAGTTAAAGTCAATTTACACATACTTAGTTAACTCAAAAAAAAATCTAACCTTTCAAGCATTAAAAGGGGAAAAGGGGAGGGGGGATGGAGAAAGGGCAGGGGGTTGGGAAAAAAGGGGAACTAGTAAAAGGAAGGAAGGGAAAAAGGAAAAGGGGAAAGGGGAAAGAAAGGGGAGGGGCTTATATAGGAGGGCAAACACACTGAAGGGGGTAGTATTCAGAAACAAAATACTGGGGAATAGGGATAAAAGGGGGAAGGGGGAAAATACAAACAGAGGGAAGATAGCACAGAGGGCAATAAAGAATTAGTAATCATAACCTTGAATGTGAATGGGATGAATTCTCCCTTAAAACGTAAGCAAATAGCAGAGTGGATTAAAAACCAGAATCCTTCAATATGATGCTTACAAGAAACTCATTTGAAGCAAAGTGATACATATAGAGTAAAGATAAAAGGTTGGAGCAAAATATATTTTGCTTCAGCTGAAGTAAAAAAAAGTGAGGTAGCAATCTTTATCTCAGACAAAGTGGCAGCAAAAATAGATAATGTTAAAAGAGATAAGGAAGGAAACTTTATCATCCTAAAATGTACCATAGACAATATATTTCAATGCTGAATATATATACACCCATTGGGACAGCATCCAACTTCTTAGAGGAGAAGCTGAAAGAACTAAAGGAAGGCAAAGACAGCAAAACTCTACTAGTGGGAGACCTCAACCTCCCACTCTCAAATGTAGATAAATTGAATCATAAATTAAACAAGAAAGAAGTTAAGGAGGTAAATAGATTGTAAGAAAAACTAGATATGATAGACTTGTGGAAAAAAACTGAATGGGGATAGAAAGGAATATACCTTTTTCTCTGCAGTACATGGTACTTATACAAAATTTGACCATGTACTAGCACATAAAAACCTAATGATCAACTGCAGAAAGAAAGAAATAGTGAATACATCTTTCTAAGATCACAATGCAATAAAACTCATATGCAATATTGGGCCAAGGAGATAGAGACCCAGAACCTATTTGAAACTGAGTAACCTCATTTTAAAGAATGAATGGACCAAAAAACAAATTATGGAGAGAATTAACCAATTTACCCTAGATAATGACAATAATGAAACAAAAACTTATGGGATTCCCTCAAAGCAGCTCTCAGGTGATATATTATTTCTTTAAATGCTTACATGAATCAATTGGAGAAAGAGGAAATCAATGAACTTAACATGCAACTAAAAAAATTAGGGAAAGAACAAATTAAAAATCCCCAATTAATTTGTTATTTCCCTAATTTTTCCCTAATTTTTAGAATTCCCTAATTTAGAATTAGAAATTCTAAAAAGTAAAGAAGAAAATAATAAAATTGAAAGCAAAAATAAAATAATTGGTATTATGAAAAAAAAGCAAATAGGTTTTATGAAAAAAAACTAATAACATTGATAAACCTCTGGTCAATTTGATTGAAAAAAGTAAGAAGAAAACCAAA
This sequence comes from Macrotis lagotis, assembly GCF_037893015.1. NCBI lineage: Eukaryota > Metazoa > Chordata > Mammalia > Peramelemorphia > Peramelidae > Macrotis > Macrotis lagotis. The sequence goes on along the minus strand of NC_133658.1, from coordinate 385,478,935 downwards.
GTGCTAGTGTCATAAATGATAAAGTGAACTCACCACCAATGAGGAGGAAATTAAAGTCATATTTGGAAAATATTTTGCCCCACTCTAGCCAAAAATTTTGATAATCTAAGTGAATTGAATGAAAATTTACAAAAATATAAGTTGTCCAGGTTAAGTGAAGAGGAGATTAGAGACCTAAACAACCCTACCTCAGAAAAAGAAATTCAAGAATCAATCATTGAACTCCCTAAGAAAAAATCTCCAGAGACTGATGGATTCACAGGTTAATTCTACCAAACATTTAAGGAACAATTGGATCCAGTTCTATATAAACTCTTTGGAAAAATAAGGATATATGGAACTCTGCCTGACTCTTTCTATGAAACCAATATGGTGCTGTTACCTAAACCAGGAAGAGTTAAAACAGAGAAAGAGAATTATAGGCGTATCTCCCTGATGAATATAGATGCAAAAATCTTAAATAAAGTCTTAGCAAACCGATTACAAGTTATCACTAGGGTAATAAATTATGATCAAGTAGGATTTATCCCAGGAATGCAAGGTTGGTTCAATATTAGGAAAATTGCTAGTATACTCAATTATATCAACAAAAGAACATATCAGAAATTATGTGATCATATCAATAGAAGTTGAAAAAGCTTTTGACAAAATATAGCATTCATTCCTATTAAAAACACTAGAGAGTGTAGGAATAAATGGACTGTTCCTTACAATAATTAGCAGTACCTATCTGAAACCTTCAACAAGCATTATATTCAATGGGGAGAGGCTAGAGGCATTCCCAATAAGATCAGGGGAAAAACAAGGGTGCCCATTTTTACCACTGCTATTCAATATCATATTAGATATATAAGCTTCAGCAATTAGAGAAGAAAAGGAGATAAGGAATTAGAATTGGGAGGGAAGATACAAAACTCTCATTCTTTGCAAATGACATGATGGTCTACCTAGAGAATCCCAAGAAAACATCCAAAAAACTGCTGGAAACAATTAGCAATTTTAGCAAAGTTACAGGTTATAAAATAAACCCTCATAAATCCTCAACTTTTCTATATATGTATAGCAAGATAGAGCAGGAAGAACTAGAAAAAGAAATCCCATTCAAAGTAACCTCAGACAATATAAAATACCTGGGAGTCTATTTCCCAAGGCAGCCTCAGAATCTTTTTGAAAGCAATTATAAAAACACTTCTCATACAAATTAAATCAGATTTAAATAACTGTGCAAATATCAACTGCTCATGGAAAGGTAGAGTTAATATAATAAAAATGACAATTCTACCAAAACTAAACTACCTGTTTAGTGCCCTACAAATTAAAATTCAAAAAACTTTCTTTAATGAGTTAGAAAAAATTGTAAGTAAATTCATATGGAACAATAAAAAGTCAAGAATTTCCAGGAACTTAAAAAAAAGTGCAAAGGGAAGGGCCTTAATGCTACCTGATCTAAAATTATATTATAAAGCATAAGTCATCAAAACTGTTTGTTATTAGCTAAGAAACAGAGTGGTTGACCAGTGGAATAGACTAGGTGCAAAAGCAGGAGAAGGTTACAGTAATCTGCTGTTTGATAAACCCAAAGAGTCCAGGTAATGGGATAAAAACTGCTGGGAAAAGTGGAAGTTAGTATGGAAGAAACTTAGATTAGACCAACACCTAACACCCTTTACCAGGATAAAATCCAAATGGTTACATGATTTAGACATAAAAAGCAATGTTATGAGCAAATTACAAGATCAAGGACTAGTTTACCTGTCAGATCTATGGAAAGGGGTGCAGTTTATGACTAAGGAAGAGTTGGAGAACATAACCAAAATCCAACTAGATGATTTTGATTACATTAAATTAAAAAGCTTTTGTACAGATAAAATCACTGTAAACAAGGTCTAAAGAAATGTAGTAAAATGGGAAACAATCTTTACAACTAATGATTCTGACAAAGTACTCATTTCTAAAATATACAGAAAACTGAGTCATAGTTTTAAAACAAAAAGCCATTCCCCAATTGACAAATGGTCAAAGGATTTGCAAAGTCAATTTACAGATGAGGAGATCAAAGCAATCCATAGCCATAGAAAAAATTGCTCCAAAGCATTAATTATTAGAGAAATGCAAATTAAAGCTTCACTGAGGTACCACCTCAGACCTCTCAGCCTGGTCAATATGACCACAAAGGATAATGATCATTTTTGGAAGGGTTGTGTGAAATCTGGGACACTATTACACTGTTGGTGGAGCTGTGAACTCATCTAAGTTTTCTGGAGAGAAATTTGGAACTATGCCCAAAGGACAACAAAAATGAGCATATCCTTTGACCCAGAAATACCACTACTGGGTCTATACACTGAAAAGATGATAAAAAATGGAAAAAACATCACTTATACAAAATTATTTATACCAGCCCTGTTTGTGGTGGCAAAGAATTGGAAATCAAGTAAATGTCCTTCACCTGGGGAATGGCTTAGCAAACTGTGGTATATGTATTTCATGGAGTACTATTGTTCTTTTAGAAGCCAGGAGGGATGGGATTTCATGCAAGTGTGAAGGTATTTATATGAGTTGATGCTGAGTGAGATGAGCAGAACCAGAAAAAAACTGTATACACTAACAGCAACATGGGGATGATGTTCAAACTTGAAGGACTCTCTTATTCCATCAGTGCAACAATCGGGAACAATTTTGGGCTGTCTGCAAAGGAGAGTGCCATATGTATCAAAATAAAGAGCTGTGGAGTTTGAACAAAGTTCAAGGACTATTCCCTTTAATTTAGGAAAAAAACAAATATCTTATGGTCTGGTCTTGTTATCTCTTAGACTTTTTGTCTCTTCCTTAAGGATATGATTTCTCTCTTATCACACTCAATTTGGATCAATGTACTATATGCAAACAAAGTAAAGACTGACAGATTACATTCTGGGGGGGGAGTCGGGGGAGGGAAGTAAGATGGGGAATATTGTAAAACTCAAACAATATCTTTAATAAAAAAAGGAATGTTAAGCTGTATACTCTGAGGAAAACCAGGAAAGACTTCTATGAGGTAATTCAAAAAGAACAATTCTTTTTACTTAACATGTAAGAAAAGCATTGCAGTATGTTTACCTTGGAAAGATAACTGTTCTCAGCAATACAATGATCCAAAAATACTCTGAAGCAATTAATGATGAAAAATGCTATCCATTCCATGAGAAAAAAATTGATCCTATTTGAATGTAGATGGAGGGTGCTTTCTGTAATCTTTATTTTCCTGAGATATTTTAGGTCTATATTTTTTTCAAACTAGCACCCCCTACTTACTAAGGCAAGTGAACAAAACCTTTAGGATCTTATAAAGCAAACCACTGAGAGCCAGCTACTCCTCCCCCCAAAGAAAGGATCCTAGGAAAATGAAGAAAGGACAGTAGAAGGGGGACCCATGGAATAATACTTCGGTGTTCCAGATACTAACCCAGAGAGATCTAGCACTTCTGAGGAGAATATGAATTGGTCTCTTTCCCAGAAATCCTTTCTTGAAAAAATAAGGAGTTTAAAAATCAATTGGAAAAATTGGGGGAAAAAAACTGGAGAAAATTAATGCCTTGCAAGAGAAAATTAAGATTTCATAACAAATCCTTAGAAAATACAATTGGTCAAATACAAAATGAGAACAATTCTCTCAGATACTCAACTTGGGCAATGCAAAAAGAAAATAATTCTCTCAAAACTACATTTGGGCAAATGGAAAACTTCAAAAATAGAATTGATCAATTGAAATAGGATTTGCAAAAGGTAACTGAAGAAAAATCTTCACCAAAACAACAGAAAGGAATCTGTGGAAACTAATGATTTCATGAGACAACAAGATTCTATGATACAAAGCCAAAAGATTGAAAAAATAGAAGAAAATGTAAAATATCTCATGAACAAAACCGCTGACATTCACAATAAATGAAGAAGGGACATTCTGAGAATTAGAGTTCATCCTGAAAATACTTAAGAGACAAAAAAACCCTGGACTTAATATTATTTGATTTAGTGATGGAACCAGAGGTCAAAATAGTTATTGAAAGAATACATAGACACCGTCTTGAAAGAGATTATAAAATGCAATCACCAAGGAATGTTGTGGGCAAATTCCAGAACTATGCAACAAAAGAGAAAATCCTGTAAGTAGTCAGAAAGAAACAATTTAATCACCAAGGAGTCACAGTAGGAATTATGCAGGACCTGGTTTCATCAACATTAAGGGATCAAAGGGCCAGGAATGAGGTATTCCATAGAGCATGAGAGGTTGGAATACAACCAAGAACCCACTATCCAGCAAAACTGAGCCTTCTCTTCCAGGGGAAAAGATGGACATTTAATGAAATGGAAGACACCCAATATATACTTATGAAAAGATCAGAACTAAATAGAAAATTTGGACATCAAATAGGATGCTCAAGATCCACATGGAAAGGTTAAAAGAAGGGGGGGGTGTAAAGAAAAAAAAAACCTCTTATCCAATAAGATTTACCTGGTTACTTTCCCCCTGATGAAGATTCTCATAATTCATGAGAATTATAATTCTATTAGAGAGAATATACTTAGCCAGAAGTGATGGTCACTCATGACTTATCTGTGAGACTATTATGCACTTAGATTAAACTGGCTATATCCCTACTTGGGAGAAAAACTCCAATAACTCTTGAGAATTGTAGCTCTATTAGGAAGAATACACTCAGCCAGAAGTGATGGACATTCTTGACTTTTCTGTAACTCACTTACAATGATTTAAAAATAATACCTGTTTTTAAATGGAGACATTAAGGAGATAGGAGGATGGAGGAGACTGAATGGAGTAAATCTCACTACATTAAGAGATACAAAACATCTATTGTGATAGAAGGGAAGAAGGGAGGATGTGAGCAGCACCCGAATATTCATCTCATCAGCCTTGGCTTAAAGTTAACTTATGCACACTCAATTGTGTTAAGAAACTTATTTTATCTTTCAAGTATTAAAAGGGGGAAAGGGGAAAAGGGGAGGAGGGACAGGGAGGGGGAGGGGGAGAAAAAGGGGAACAAACAGAAGGAAGGGAAAGAAGAAGGAGTAAAGGGAAAGGTGAAAGATATGGCAGAGGTTGATATAGGAGGGCAAACACCCTGCAGATGGCGGTATTCAGAAACAAAATACATGGGAAAAGGCGTGAAGGAGAAAATAAAGCAAAAATATACCCAGAGGGAAGATAACATGGTAGGGAAGAAAGAATTAGTAATTGTAACTTTGAATTTCTCCCTTAAAAGGTAAGTGAATAGCAGAGTGGTTTAAAAAACAGAATCCCACAATATGATGTCTATGAAAAACTCATTTTTTGCAGAGATGTGTATCTACATATGGTTAAAAAGTTGGAGAAAATTTATTTTGCTTCAGCTGAAGTGAAAAAAGCAGGGGTAGCAATCCTTATCTCAGACAATGCAGCTGCAAAAATAGATATTGTTAAAAGAAATAAAGAAGGAAACTACATCCTCTCAAAAGGTACCATAGACAATAAAGTAATTCCAGTGCTAAATATGTATGTACCAAATATTATGGCATCCAAATTCTTAGAGAAGTTGATGGATTTACAGCAAACATAGACAGCAAAACTATACTACTAGAACACCTTAATCTCCTGCTCACAGTTTTAGATAAATCTAACTATAAAATAAAAAAAAAGGAAGTTCAGGAGATAAATAGATTGTTTGAAAACCTAGAAATGATAGACATGGAGGAAATTGTATGGGGATGGAGGGGAATAGACTTTCATTAAATAATTAATTGATTGATTTGACTCAGAGAACTGATTCAAATTAAATAAAAAAAAAGACAAGTCATTCCCCAATTGACAAATGGTCAAAGAATATGCAAAGACAATTTACAGATGAGGAGATCAAAGCCTTCCATAATCATATGAAAAATTGCTCTAAATCATTACTGATTAGAGATTTGCAAATTAAAGTTTGTCTGAGGTATCACCTCATACCTCTCAGACTGGCCAATTTGACCAGAAAGGATAATGACCATTGTTGGAAGGGTTGTGGGAAATCTGGGACACTAATACATTGTTGGAGGAGCTGTGAACTCATCCCAAACTTTTTGGAGAGCATTTTGGAATTATACACAAAAGGTAAGAAAAATGTGCATACTGTTACCCTTTGATCCAGCAATACCACTCCTGGGTCTAAACCCTGAAGAGATTATGAAAAAGTGTAAAATTATCATGTGTACAAAAGTATTCCTAGCAGCTCTGTTTGTGGAGGCAAAGAATTGGATATTGAGTAAATGTTCATCAATTGGAGAATGGGTTAATAAACTGTGGTATATATATGTGATGGAACACCTTTGTTCTATTAGAAACAAGGAGAGATGGGTATTCAGGGAAGCCTGAAAAGATTTGCATGAACTGATGCTTAGTGAAATGAACAGAACCAGAAGAATATTGTACATCCTAAAAGCAACAGGGGAGTGATGATCAACCTCAATTGAGTTGCTCATACCAACAAGGCAACAATCAGGCACATATTTGGGATATCTGCAATGGAGAATGCTATCTGTATCCTGAGAAATAATTGTTGAGTTTGAACAAAGACCAAAGACTATTACCTTTAACTGAAAAAAGTTATCTTATTATGTGATTCTTCTCTATCTCATACTTTATGTTTCTTACTTAAGGATATGATTTCTGTCTCAACACATTCAACTTAGATTAAGGCATAACATGGAAACAATATAAAGACTAACAAACTGCCTTCTATGGGGGGGTTGGGGGAGGGAAGCAAGATTAGGGGAAAACTTGTAAAATTCAAAATAAATAAAATCTTGCAAAAAAAGAGTATTGCTTTTAGGAAGATTAAGGGAAAATAACTGAAGGGGAAAATACTGTTTTAAAACAGGGAGAAGAACCAAATAAATTCCTTAAGAAAAAAATAACAGTGTACTCATAAATGGAGTGATATTTAAACCTGCCTATTGTAACATTAAATGTGATTAAAGTTGTCCTAATCATATGATGGACAAGATGGAGCACTAAAGATTTTTCCATGATATTCACAAACTTTAAAAACCCTTAGAAGTGAAAATTATTTGTAAGAAGTAAATAAATTGCAGTTATCTGCACAGATTATAATACAAATTGCCTCATAGAATATGGTAACATATTCTGTTTCTGTCAGGTCCAAATATTTGCTCTACAGGTTTGCTTCGTCCATAGTTTGTGCTCCAGAATGCAATCAACAATTTCCCATATTGTTGTAATCACTTCCTGTCCTTTGCTCTAATCTTAATCTTGGACAACTGAAAGAGCTCTGGACTTCTCTTCTTCCCTACCTGTGTAGTGAAAGGTATGGGAAAGGAAAAATATGCTCTTTCTTAGGGTAACCTTATATAGTCAGAGAAAAAAAAGAGCAGAGGACATTTGGGCAAATCTTCAGCATATGGGCACAAGGTCCAGGGGGATGAAAGAAAATGAACTTTCATAATCCTATTTCTGTCCTCTCATGAATTATTTAAAATTTCACTATTGAGAGAGGACACTGTGGTTCAACCCTTGGAGGATTCCATCAGGAAGGGAAAAGGAAACAGAAAGTGAGCAGTAGGGTTATATGAACAACATTACTGTACCAAAGACCTCAGTTATAAAATATGAATCTCAGTTAAAAGCTTTGATCAAAAACAAGTAAATCAATATGGAATATTTTAATAACAAGAAGAAAAATTACACTTAAGAATATTTAAATGAGTCCAAAATGTCTAATATTTTAAGAGAAATAAAAATGCATAAATACTCTAAGAATCACTGTGTCCTGAGGATTCTGAAATGTTTATGGGATCAAAATAATGATCCAAAGGCATTCAAGAGAAAAATAAAGTAATACTAAAGAAGAATTTATGACTTGCACATTGGAATCAATAAAGAAATAGAAATCAAGATGTGAAAGTTCTACAAAGAAGGAAAAGAGAATAACTCATTAGGAATTCAAATAAAATAGAAATATCAAAGATTAAAAAAATGCAAGAAACCTGAGAAAATCTTTAAGAAATCATCTACCATAAAGTGAGTAGGAAAGAGTAAAGCGTACAACAATATACAAATTGTGTAGAAAAAGTAATTGCCAGACTTAAAATCACTATTTACTACAATGACCAAGCATGGTTCCAGATGGCTAGTATTGAACTATGCAAGATATTTGACATATGATAAAGAAGTGTAGGAATTAAGACAAAAGATATCTGTTTTTGGATATAGCAACAGTGGGAATTATTCTCTTCACTATGAATAGCTGTGAAAAATATTATTGTTTCTTTTCTTCCCAAGAATAAATAAGGTATCAGTAGTAAAGAAACATCTTTTTGTTTAAAAATTCAAATAAAATAAAAATAGGGGACACAATGTAAGTTTATGTAAAGTTCGTTCTAGTTTAATTGTAATGCAGAAAAGATTTAACTTCTCCTAGTGGCAGTGCTTTCCAACTTTACTTTTAAAATTTTTATTGAAACAATAAACAATGTATTTTGGTTTTCCTTTTTACTGAAGGTTCTGTGATAGCTCAGCTTTGTTTGCTAAACCATTTTGCAAACTCACAGAGAGCTCCATAAAATCACACTACAGACTTCAGATTTGGACACCCTTGCTACTGATCACAAAGATATATATATAAGATTAGAAATCTTTCAATTTTATTGAAAGTAAAATCAATTTATAGGTCACTAGTCAGGTCTTCAACATCTTTAAACCTAAAAATAACACAACCATAACTTGTAACCATCTCTTTAGCATTTCATGTCAACCTTTGCACTAAACTGAATAGGCATGTTAGGTGCATTTACCTTTACTAGCTAGTTTGTACCACTTTTATAGGTTAGGATTACATAATTCTATCTTCTAAAAGAGATTATTCTTCCAAATCTGGAAAAGTTAAAAAAAAACAGAAGGGAAGGCATAATGGCTATGACACATTCCAAGGAAATGAAATTGTCAAAGCTTTGAAATCATTTCAGTAAAGCCTAAATAGAATTGCCATTAAAAACAATGGTACATAAATTGTTTTCAGAAGTGACATGACATAAATGCACACTGGTCTAATTTATGAAGCTCTCAAGAAAAATAAAATAGCACGTCATTCAGTGACATAGACATTTGATTTTCGTTGTCTCCATTTAGGCTATTTAATGAATTCTATATATCCTTGTGTTCTTTTGTCATTTTAAAAAATAAATAGTATATCTTCAAGCAGGGCCACATCAGAATGAGGGAGAAGTCTCTCACTGGTGATCTCTAAATCTCCAAATAACTGAGATGCATCTTATAAATATTTAAGAGTATCTTTCAATTATTGGGAGTTCTTAATAAGCTATGAGTCTGATCCTAGGCAAGTTATATAAGAAATACAAATGTAACATCGAGTCCAAAGTGACTTATAGGATTCTTTCTGAATCTATTTTATTTTGTCATTACTGATGTGATAATCTCAAAACAAATCATGCACTAACAGATGGTCTAAAAATTGAAGGAGTACACAATCACATGATAGATTGTCAAATGCATAGAGAAATTCAGGCATTGCATGTTAGTCTACCTTTTGAAAATGCCTGACAGTAAAAGTCATAAGTGGATAAGACCAGTATGCAGGGCTGTTAGAAGACTGTAACAGATGATTTAGAAGGATATTTGGTATGGGATATGAAACATGTAAAGTGACAAAGCTGATACAATTGAAAAGAGTGAAATTGATTCATATGATGAGAATTAAATCCTGGTCATATTTGTAACAAGATCATCGTAAATCATTCTTCTAGCAGAAGATAGAAAGGAAAGAGATCACAATGAAGTAGGAAGACTACCTGGCTAATAGGAATCAAGGTAATAAGGTAATTAGAATTGACAGGAATAAGTGGTTAAACAGTTTTTTTTTTAATTTTTCTATTTGCTGAGTGTCATAGGGACTGAAATTCCTTTTTAGAGTTTTTCTCATTAAAAAGTTCCCATTAGGATTAAAAGCTTTGTTGAATGAATAGTCTTCTGGAGAGATTAATTAGCTACTAAATTGTTGAGGGTTTATGAAAAAGGGTCAAATTATTTTTAAAAAAAGAAGAAACACTATGAGGATAACAAACTGACAAAAATTTTATACATTTTATAATGTAAGATTTTAATAAGACTATAATATTTTACTATATTTAATATATTTGTTATACTAATTACATACAAACATAGTTCTCAACATTCATTTCTTTTAATTTTATTTATTTTTCCAACAATATCAAATGGAAGTACTCACCAATCAATTTTTGCAAGGTTTTGAGGTTTATATTTTTCTCCTTCCCTCTCCTCTCTCCATTCTTCCCTACAGAAAGCAATCTCATATAAGCTCTATTTGTTAAACAAAGATTCATATTAATCATGTTGTGAAAAAATATCAAATTCAAACTGATTGGAAAAACATTACAGAGAATAAATGACATAATACAAAGAAGAACTTTTAAAAATTGAAGAGAGTAAGCTTTGGCCTGTATTTAAACTCCATAGTTCCCTCTCTGGATATGGAAGATAAATTCCATCTTTTAGAAGAGTATTTCATTAAATTTCTACTGAAATGAACAAAACCATCATACTTCATCTTCACCCAATGTTGTTGGTAGCACATATAATGTTCTAGTCATGCCCATTTCCCTCAGCATCAGTTCTTGAAAGCCTTTCCAGGCTTTTCTGAAATCCCATCCCTCATGAATTTTTTAATAGGACAATAGTGTTCCATCACATTCATATGCTACAATTTATGCAGCCATTCTCGAAATGGTCATCCCTCACTATCTAATTGTTTGGGACTATGAAAAGAGAGGCTATGGATATTTTTATATCTGTGAGTCTTTTATCCTTTTATTGTAATCTCTTTGATACAGAGGTCAAGTAGTGGACTTGCTAGATTAAAGAGTATGCATACCCTCAAATGGAAGAAAAAACACTGCTAATTATTTGGAACTTTAATTCTCTTAAGATAATTAAAGGGATGAATATAACTTGAGAGAATGGGCTTAAAGGATATGGATATATTTGGGTCCTATCTCTGCATTGAAGAGGTACAAGATGACATCACTATGTTTAAGAAAATAGCCCTGAAGAAAATCAGGGGAGTTAACTTTAAACTTAAATGTCTCATTATCCTTTGACACACTTTAATTATCCTGTGCTTAGCACTTTGTCTAATAAGAGCATCATAAACTGACAGGTTGAGAGTCAATGTCTCTGTTACTTTAAGATTTTCTGTAACAACATCTCCCAATACACAGAGTCTTTTAAGCATCATAAACAGCAAGGTCCTGAGAAAGTGTGTCACACAATTTACAATCATTTGTAAAATTCTCAGGTGAGATCTTCAGAGATGCCCAGTAGTTAGAAATCTAAGATTCTTGCAGCTAAATAGATAAGGGTTTGAATGTTCTTGCAGTTAAATAGATAAGGGTTTGAATGTTTCCCTTTAAAAGAGATCAAGTCCCCTTGGTAGTAAAGGACAGTGGTCAAATGTGAGAGAAAATAGGCCTGGGGGAGGGGCACAATAGTTCAAGAAAGGATAATGGCTTTGGATGAGAAGGGTCATGAGAAGGATTGTCTGTACTTGAAAGATACTTGAAAAGGGGTAATATAAAAATATTATAATTAAAATTTGATATAATTTGAGAAAATGTTTATCAAGCAATAGATATCAGATAACAATATGAGTTTATCAAGCAATCAAATAATCAAACTGTTATTGATGATAACAGATTAATAACGTAAGAGCCATAAATAACACCAAAGGAAGAGATACAAAGATATATAATTTTAGAGGAAACGAAGGGAGAATGTGAAAGCTGAGTAAATTCTATTCAAAAGATTTATCCCAGAGAGGACATAGGATACATTCCCACTTGGCTTTAAAAATCTACCCTAATCTATAGGAAATGGGGGTGGGGTGGTGAACAGGGAATGATAAAAGGGAAAACAAAGGTAAAAGTAAAAACACACTGAAAGTTAAATTTTTAGAAGTAAAGTCAAAGGGGAGAAGTAATAAAAATTTGGTGAGGAGGAATAAGAGAAAAGGAAAAAGGAAAATATGAAAGGAGAAAGATAGCAGGGAGGGAAATCCAGAATTGTAATTTTAATTGTAAATGTGTATGGGATGAACTCTCCCATAAAATAGAAGCAGATAGCAGAATGGATTAAAAACCAGCATCCTACAATATGTTGTTTACAAGAAACACATTTGAAGCAGAGAGATACACATAGGGTAAAGATGAAAGTTTGGAGCAAGATATATTATGCCACAGTTGAACTTAAAAAAAATGAAAGGTAGCAATCTCATTTCAGATAAAGTAAAAGCAAAAATTAATCTCATTAAAAGAAGTAAGAAAGGAAATTACGTTTCCTTAAAAGACACAATTGGCAATGAAGCAATATCATTACACAAGATGTATGCAACTAGTGGTATAGCATCCAAATTCCTGGAGGAAAAACTGAGTGAAAATACAAGGAGACATAGACAAAAAAGCTTTAATAATGGGAAACCTCAATTTGTTCGTTAGAACTTGATACCTCTAACCAAAAATAAACAAAGAGTAAGTTACGAAGGTGAATGAAATTTTAGAAAACTTAGATATAATAGACCTCCAAAGAAAACTTAATGGTGAAAGAAAATAATTTACCTTTTTCTCCTCAGTACATCATCTATACTGAAATTGACCATGTATTAGTGAATAAAACCTAATAATCAAATGCAGAAAGGCAGAAATAAAAAATATACACTTCTCAGACTATTATGAAATAAAAAAATGTAATAAAGGGTCACTGAAAGATTAAAAAGAGAAATAAATAAATTAAATAACTTTATCTTAAATAATGGATGGATCAAACAGCAGATAATAGCAATAATAATTATATCCAAGAAAATGATAATTATGAGACACCATAGCAAAATTTATGGGATGCAGCCAAGATAATTTTAAGGGGAAACTGTATGTATCTAAATGCCTTTATGAGTAAAATAAAAAAGAGAAAAAAAAGAGAAGATCAATGAATTGGGTATGCAATTAAAAAAGCTAGAGAAAGAACAAACTAAAGAAGTCACAATTAAATACCAAATTAGAAATTCTGAAAATCAATAGTGAAATTAATAAAATTGAGAGAAAGGAAACCATTGATCTCAAAAAGAAAAGTAATAGTTAGTTTTTACAGAAATGAAAACAAAATAGACAAATTTTGGTTAATCATTAAAAAAAGATAGAAGATTACCAAATAACTAGTATCAAATAATAAAGGGTGAACTAACTCCCAATGAGTGGAAAATTAAAGATGTAATTCAGAACTACTTTGCCAAACTATATGCCAATATATTGGATAACCTGAGTGAAATGAATGAATATTTAAGAAAAATAGAAACTACAAAGATTAATAGAAGAAGAAAATAAATTACTTAAATAATCCCCTTTCAGAAAAAGAAATTTTTGCAACCATCAATATACTCCTTAAGAAAAAGTCTCTAGGGCAGCTAGGTGGCATAGTGGATAAAGCACCATCCCTGGAGTCAGGAGTACCTGGGTTCAAATCCGGTCTCAGACATTTAATAATTACGTAGCTGTGTGGCATTGGGCAAGCCACTTAACACCATTTGCCTTGCAAAAACCTTCAAAAAAGGTCTCCAAGTCCAGTTGGATTTTCAAATAATTTCTCCCAAACATTTAAGGAACAATGTGACTCTTATTCTACATAAATTATTTTTAAAATAGGACAAGAAGGACTTCTGCCAAACTCCTTTTATAACAACATGATGGTGTTGACACCTAAATAGGAAGAACCAAAACAAAGAAAATTAAAGACCATTCTCCCTAATGAATATTTATGTAAAAATCTTCAATAAAATCTTAGCAATGAGACTACAGCAAGGTATTACTAGGATAATTCACCATGATCAGGTAGGATTTATAAAAGGTAGTCAGGGATGATTCAACATTAGAAAGACACTCAACATGATTAAACATATCAATAGTAAAATAGCAAACCAACAGAAAGCATATGATCATTTATTCCTATTAAAAACAATAGAAAATTTAGGAATAAATATTTAACAGTATCTGTCTTAAATCATCAACAAATACTATATGTAATAGAAATAAACTCAGGGCATTTTCTTTTATTAATTTTAATTTTTTTTGATTTAATATTTATTTATTCTCATTTTGTACAAATAATGTTTTTTATACATTAATAAAATATTCTTGTTTAATAGTAAACAAATTACCCCCTCCCCCCAAAAAATATAGACTCTCTTGAGCGATAAAGTAAAGGGGACTGAAAAAAATTAAAATTAAAATAAGAATAATAATAATTGTACATATGGCAGGTGGCTCAATGGACAGAGCACCAGTCCTGGAGCCAGGAGCACCCAAGCCCATATCCAGCCCTGTACACCCAATAATCACTCAGCTGTGTGACATGCAAGCCACCCCAACCTCACTGCCCTGCAATAACCAAAAAAAGAAAAAAAACCCAAAAGAAAATAAAATGGAAATAATAGTAGGGGTGGCTGGGTGGTGGACAGAGCATTGTTGGCCCTTGAGCCAGGAGCACCCGGGTCCCAATCCGGCCTCAGACACCCAAAGATCACCCTGCTTTGTGGCCCCAGGCGGGCCACCTAGCCCCATTTGCCCTGCACCCCCCAAAAACAATAATAATAAAAAAAAGGTGCTTCAGTCTTTGTTCCAACACCAACAACTCTGTCACGGGTGGATCATATTCTTTATGATAAGTCCATCGCAAAATTTACTTCCATATTTTTCCACCATTGCCATTGCTGATTGCAACTCCAACGTTTCATATTTCTCCACTACCATGTACTATATTATCTCTCTCCTTTCACTCTGACTGCTGTAGGGTAGCTGAGTGTCACAGCAGGCAGATCCCTGGCCCTGGGGCCAAGAGGCCCAGAGCCCCCTTACCAGCCCTTAGGCCCAGCATTCACCTGGCCCTATATTCTGAGACAGGTCATCGAATCCCAGCCCCTTGCAAGAAGTAAAATAGAAAATGTGTTATATCTGGCCACTCTCCCGCCATGATCCATCCTCTCCTCCCTCACTCACATCCCCCCCTTCCTCCTGTCCCCCCCTTCCCACGCCAGATGCCTATAACCCATTGAGTATATATGCTGTTTCCTCTCCTAGCCACCTCTGATGAAAGCAAAGATTCCCTCATTCCCCCTTGCCTTCCCCCCTTCCATAACATTGCCATAGCTCATTGTGATAAAGGAAAATATTATTATATGAAATATCTTGGCCTATTCCCCCTCTCCTTTTTTCTTTCTCCCATTACATTTCCCCTTTTCCTATTGACTCCATTTTTATGACATATTTAATGTTCAAATTCAGCTTTCTCCTGTGCTTCAGCTATAAAAGCTCCTTATACCTGCGCTATTAACTGAGAAAATTCATATTTGTTTTAGCACAGTCATGTTTCTATACAGGAATACATGCGGTACATCATCATTAAGTCCCTCATATTTTCCCCTTCTCCTCCAATCTCTATGATTCATCTAAGTCCTGTATTTGAAGATTAAACCTTCTGTTCAGCTCTGGCCATTCCAACAGGAACATTTGAAATCCCCCTGGTTTATTGAAAATCCATCTTTTTTCCCTGGAAGGAGACATTCATTTTTGCTTGGTAGTTGATTCTCAGTTGCATTCCAAGCTCTTTTGCCTTCCGGTATATTATATTCCAAGGCCTACAAGCTTCCAATGTAGTTGCTGCTAAGTCCTATGTGATCCTGACTGCAGCTCCACAATATTTGAATTGTGTCCTTCTGGCTGCTTGTAATATTTTCTCTTTGACTTGGGAGTTCTGTAACTTGACTATAATATTCCTAGGGGGTTGGTTTTTCGGGATCTCTTTCTCGGGGGGATTGATGGATTCTCTTCATTTCTATTTTCCCTTTGCTTCTAGGATACCAGGGCAATTTTCCTGTACTAATTCTTTGAAAATGATGTCAAGGCTCTTTTCCTGATCATGACTTTCAGGTATTCCAATAATTTTTAACTTACCTTTCCTAAATCTGTTTTCCATATCAGTTGTTTTTTCAATGAGATGTTTCACATTTTCTTCTAATTTCCTCATTATTTTTTGGTTTTGAAGTATTAATTCCTGATTTCTCGTAATTTCATCAATCTCCCTGAGTTGTATTCTTTGTCTGAAGAATTTGTTTTCCTCAGAGAGCTTCCTTATCTCTTTTTCCATCTAGCCAATTTTACTTTTTAAAGTATTCTTCTCCTCAATAACTTTTTGAACTGTTTTATCCATTTTAACTAAACTGGTTTTTATCATGCTATTTTCTTCAGCATTTTTTGGATTTCCTTGATAGGTGGCTGACTTCATTTTCATGTTTTTCCTGCATCTTTCTCATTTCTTTTCCCAGTTTTTCCTTCTAACTCACTCATTTGATTTTCAAAGTCTTTTTTGAGCTCAGTCATACCCTAAGCCCAATTTCTGTTTTTCTTGAAGTCTTTAGATGCAGGAGCTTGTGCTTCCTCATCTTCAGACTTAATGTTTTGATCCTTCTTGGGCTCATATGTGAAATATTTCTCAATGGTGTTCTTCTTTTTTCTCTGCTTGCTCATTTTCCCAGCCTAAGCCTGTTTTCGGGGAGATTCCTGAGCTTTTGAGACACTCCCACAAGGGTCTCAGTGTGTGAGGCTCTGTTCTCTCTCCTGGTCTGTGAATGACCATATTCACCCCCTCTGCCCTGGGTCTGAGGTGGGGGGGGGGGGGCTGCTGTTCTATGAGGGGTCTAGACTGCAATCAGGATCTGAATGTGGTCAGAGCTCCAGATTCTTGTCCCAGGGGCAGGGCTCTGCAGTCTCTCTCTTCACTCCCCTCCCTGAGCTCAATGGGCTCATGCCCTGGGGGCTCCTGCTTACTGGCTCTGCCTGCTTCTGTTTCCTGGTCTTTCTTGGCCATGCTGCTGCTTGCTGCTCACTGTGTCCCCTGAGGGCTGGGCTTCACATGCTTGCTCTGGCAGAGGTCCCCCAGCTGTTCCCCCCGGGGCATAGCTCAGCAAACTCCCCCGCTGCTGCTGTGAGCCTGGACTCCTAGCTCCCTGAGGCTGCCTCTGGGAGGCTGAAGTTCTTTTGCTCTGGTGGGTAACCCCTCTGGTGGGCTGACTCTCCAACCCCGGGGAGCAGAGCCTTTCTGCTCTTATCCAGGTTACCTTGAGTAGGAGCACTGCCTCCCTGGGACCCTCTGTGGGTTCTGTCTTGAAAATTTAGTTAGAGTCCTTAGTTTTGAAGTTTTATGAGAGAGCCTAAGAGATTTTCCTCTCTCATCACCATTTTGTTTACACCCCCCCCCCCCCAAGTCAGGGCATTTTCAATAAAATCAGGGTGAAACAAGCATTCCCATTATCACCATTATTTTACAATATAGCATTAGAATTGCTAGCTAAAGCAATAGTTGAAGAAAAGTGAAGGAATCAGAATTGACAATGAAGAAACAAAGCTTTCATTTGTTGCAGATATTATGATGGTATAATTAGAGAACTTTTGAAAAATCATCTAAAAACACATTGAAGCAATTAAATTCAGCTAAGTAGGATATAAAAGCCCATATAAATCTATAGCATTTTTATATGTGAACAACAAAGACCAAGAGCAAGAAATAGAAAGAGAAATTCCATTTAAAATAATAACAAAAAAACCTTAAATACTTGGGTATCTACCTCCTAAGACAAGCTCAAAAACTGGTTGAACAAAATTATAAAGAACTTCTCACCCAAATAATGTCAGATATAAATAATTGGAAAAAGATCAAATGTTCATGGTTCGTGCAAGCCCATGTAATACAAATGTCAATTCTATCCAAATTAAATTGCTTGTTTAATGCCATACCAATCAAATTATGAATTAACTACTTTGCCAAGCTAGAAAAAAATAATAACACACTTCATCTCGATCAACAAAAGGTGAAGAATAGCAAATAAACTGATAAAAAATATGTAAATGAAGACGACCTAGCACTACCATATTTAAAACTATATTATAAAGCAGCAGACATCAAAAGTGCCCAGTAAGTGGTTAAGAATTTGAGTAATGAAACAGTGGGTTCAAAAGAAACAGCAATAAATGACAAACCCAAAAGACCTCAGCTTCTGGGATAAGAACTCACTATAATAATAATATGGCAAAAACTAGACATATATCCACATCTCATACCCTATTCCAAAATAATTTCAAAATGGGTGAAATAATTATATATATAATATATATATATATATATATATATATATATATGTAATGATACCATAGATAAATTCTTAGACCAAGAAATACTCTATAAGATGAAAAATGTATGATTTTGACTATATTAAATGAAAAGTTTTTGCACTAATAAAATCAATGCTGCCAAATTTAGAAGGAAGGCAGAAACCTGGGAAACAATCTTCACAACTAAGAATTCTGATAAAGTTCTCATTTAAAAAATATATAATTACATTAAATTTATAAGGTTACAAGTCATTTCCCAAATGATAACTAGCAAAGTATATGAATAGACAATTTTCAAATGAAGAAATTAAAACTATATATAAAATCATATGAAAATATGCTCAAAATCTTTATTGATTAGAGAAATGCAAATTAAAACAACAATGAGGTATCACCTCATACCTATAAGATTGGTCAAGAGATGAGAAAAAGGAAAAATAATCAATATTGGAGAGCTTGTGGGAGAATTGGAACATTGATGCATTGCTGGTGGAGTTGAGATGAATTCCAACCTTTCTTGGGATCAATATGGAACTATACCCAATGAGGAATTAAACTGTTCATATCCTTTGATCCAGCAATTCCAATTCTAGGTCTATATACAGAAGAAATTATAAGAAAAGGGAGAAGTCCTACATATTCCAAAATATTCATAGCAGCTCTTTTTGTAGTGGCAAAGAATTGGAAATTGAAGGGATGGCCATCAATTGGGGAATGGCTACACAAGTTATGGCACATAAAACCTATGGAATATTATTGTTCTATTAAAAAATCTTAAATGATCAGACTCTAGAGAAGCATAGAATGACTCAGGGTATCTGATCCTCAGCAAAGAGGGTAGAACCAAAAGAACAATGTAACCCATTAGCATCAACTTTATGAGATGATCAACTCTGATGGAAGCAGCTCCTCTAAGCAATTCAGAGAGCAAAGAAATCTGAATTAGAACAGATATTGACAGTGTTATCCCCATCCAGAGAAAGAAAAACTAAACAAACACATACACACACACATACACACACACACACACACACACACACAAACACATAAACCAACTCTTCAGAATCTGATGAACACTTTATAAAAATTATCTCTCATGTATCTCTTTCCTTTATTTCTAATTCCTCATACTGAAAATAACATCTGTAAACTTGTTTATCAAAAATATGTATGTACAATGTGAACTTAACTGTTCGCTACTGAGTGGGGGTAGGTAAGATGGGCGAGTGGAAAGAAATATTGTAACTTTAAAATATGAATGTATATGTACATGAAAATTAATAAATAAAATTTAAAAAAGAGTATGCACAGTTTTATTGCCCTTTGGGCATTATTACAACTTGATATCCAGAATGGTAGAATCAGTTCACAATTTGACCAAAAATGCATTAGTTTCACAGTTTACCCATATCCTCTCCAACACTGATAATTTTTCTATTTATTATTGACCAATCTGATGGGTGTGAGGTTATACTTCTGAATTTTTTTAATTTGCATTTTCCTAATCAGTATTGATTTAGAGCAATTTTTCATATGACTATAAATAACTTTTATGTCTTCATCTGAGAACTGCCTTTTGATAACCTTTGACCTTTTTTAAATTGAAGAATAACTTTTGAAGATTTTACTCAGTTATCTATAAATATTTTAGAAATAAGTCCTTTGTTTGATACAGCAGTTGTAAAAACTGTTTCCCAATTTAATGCATTGGTTTTGTTTGTGTAAAAATTTTTCAATTTAATGTAATCAAAATTATTGATTATGTCTTTTATAACACTCTCTATCTCATGAACTGGTCATAAACTGCTCTCTTTTTCATAGCTCTACAGATAAACTATTCCTTGCTCCCTTAGTTTATGATAACATTTTTTAAAAATTTTAAGTGTGGTACCCATTTTTACCTAATTTTGATATAGGATATGAGATATTGATTTAAGCATAGTTTATGCCATACTGTATTTCTGTTTTCTCAGAAGATTTTATCAAAGAAACTGGAATTTTGGGGTTCCCTTTTTTTTGTTTTTTTTGCGAGGCAAATGGGGTTAAAGTGGCTTGCTCAAGGCCACATATCTAGGTAAATATTAAGTGTATGAGGCCTGATTTGAGCTCAGGTACTCCTGACTCCAGGGCCAGTACTCTATCCACTGTGTCACCTAGCCGCCCCAATTTTGGGGTTTCTTAAACAGCAGATTACTGTAATCATCTGCTACTCTTTCTTTTGTACTTAGTCTATTCCTCTGATCTACCACTCTATGTCTTAGCCAGTACCAAACAATTTTGATGATTGAGGCTTTATAATATAATTTTAGAGCAGGTATGGCTAGGTCTCCTTCCTTTTCATTTTTATTTCCTTATTTCATTGATATTCTTGACATATAAATTTAGTTACTAATTTTTTCTAGCTTAGTAAAGTAACATTTTGGAAATTTGTTTGATAGAGCACTGAAAAAGTAATTTAAGGTTCCTTGGTGTTTTCATTTTGGGAAGTCTTTCAGCAGGTAATCAATGAATTCTTTTGATGATTATTTCCCCTTGGTTTCAGTATGTCAGGGCAGTTCTTCTGGATACTTTCCTAAAGAATGGCGTTCAAGGGGCGGCTAGGTGGCACAGTGGATAGAGTACTGGCCTTGGAGTCAGGAGTACCTGAAAACTAAAAAAAAAAAAAAAAAAAAAAGAATGGAGTTCAGGGTTTTCTTTTGATCATTATTTTGAGTAGTTCAATTATTGTTAAATTGTCTCTCCTGGTTCTTCTTTCCTGGACTGTTTCTTTACCAGTGAAATATTTTACATTTCCTTCTATTTTTTTCATTTTATTAATTCTGTTATGAAAGATTATTCATTTCTGATGAAATCATTAGCTACCACTACTCCAATTCTGTTTCTCAGGGAGGTATCTTTTTTCATAGAATTTTTATCCACTTGGACAATTTTATTTTTATTTTTTATTTTATTTTTAAAATACCTATTGTCTTTTCCCAAATCCTCAATAGTATTTTAAAATAATTTGTTTTCTTTTGTTACTTTTTCTTGCAAGTTTTTTTATTTTAATTTGTCTTTCTTTTCCCAGTTTTTTCCATATTATTTTTAAAAACTTAGTTTATAAGCTCTTCCAAGAATTCTTTCTTAGAGAACAATTCAAATTCTCTAAATCTTCACCTCTAGTTTCTTTTCTGCTTTCCTTCGTTTTTGAGTTTGTATTTAACCCATCCTAATCTTCAAGGTAACTTTCAATGGATCCCATAGTTTTCTGGTCTTCCTTAATTTTGTGTTTATTATCTACCTTGTATTAGGGTAGGGGTTTGCTTACACACCTTCAGTGGTGAGAGCCCTAGAAACTTGAAAAATGTCCTGGGCTGCTGAAATTAGGAACTCCAACTGGTTTTTCAGGGGACTGATTGGTAAGGAAAACATGAGCTTCTCTCTCTCTCTCTCTCTCTCTCTCTCTCTCTCTCTCTCTCTCTCTCTCTACTGTAAGTGTTCCCTGCCCACTCCCTACAGTGGAAACAATGCAATCCCTGGGGTAGGCAGTTCAGGCTGAAAATACCAGTGGTTCTTTCAGTGGGGATGCTAGCCAACCACTCTCTCATTGGGAGAGATAAAAACAACTGGCATTGTGAATGAGCTATTTATTCACTCTCTGGATGGGGAGTCTGCTGTCCTGAGAAGGGAACATTTGGGGCCATTAGGTCAGGACAGCAGGTCCTTCTCTCACCTCAGAAATCCAGAGATTTTCATCGAGACCAGCTACAAAGGCTGAATGTAGGACTTGGGCACCTGAGAGGTATCTTTCCCAGCATGTTGGAGCTTCATGTCATGCAGTCAAATTCCAACTCCAAAGCCTCCACTCTCATAGTCATGGATACCCTCCTCACCCTACTGCCCCAGTGGTGGGTCGCTGTTTCTGTGCTGGGTGCCCTGATGCTCCCTACCCCTCATACTCTTTATCAACCTTCTGGAAGATGTTTCATTGTCATCTTTGGTGTATTCCTCTCAAAAATCTGTAAAAAGGCTTGAATAATGTGAATTCTGAGGGAAACTCAGAAGTGCTAAAAAGAAGTCTTAGTCTCTCTCTGCCATCTTGACAGGAAGTTCCTTCAAAATTCATTTCTTTTTAGATTTTGATTTTTTTCTCCTTTGCTGCATTCTTTCCCCTCCTCTTGACAGTGAGTTATCTGAAATAGGTTATATATGCATATTAATTTAAGCTTATTTTCCATAATGGTCATGTTGAGAAAGAAGACTCAGAACCAAAGGGAAAAAATCATGACATGGAAAAACATAAAGCATAAAAATATAAAATAATTGAAAATTTTATTCTTTGGTCTATATTCAAGCTCCTTAGTTTCTTCTTTGGGATTTGGATGGAATTTTCCATCAAAGTCCTTTAAAACTTTGATTATTGTACTGCTAAGAAGAGGAAATACTATCATATGTTATCCTCACATGATGCTGCTGATATTTTGTACAATAATTTTGTACAATATTCTTCTGCTTCTTCTCAATTTACTTGGCATCAATTTATGCAAATCTTACCAGACTAATATGAAGTTCACCCATTCAAGATTTTTTACAGAACAGAATTATGCTATCAGATTCATATTCCACAGTTGTTCAGTTATTCCCCAATTTATGGACATTTCCACAATTAATAAATTTTTGCACTACAATGAGTTGCTATAAATATTTTTGTATATGTTTGCCTTTTTTTCCCTTTTTATGATCTCTTTGCTATACATCTAGTAATGTATTACTGAATCAAAGTGTATCTGCAGTTTTATTGCCATTTGGGAACAGTTTCAAATTGTTCACTTGAACAGTTGGATCAGTATACAACTCCACCTATAATGCATCAGTATTCCCATATTCTCACATTCTCTACAAATTTGATCATTTCTTTTTGCCATTCTGACCAATATGAAAGTTGTGAGGCTAAATCAATAATGATTTAGCACATTTTACCACATGATTTTAGATATCTTTAATTTCTTCATTTGAAAACTGCTTGTTCATAGCTTTTGCCATTTATCAATTGTGGAATGACTTGCATTCTTATCAGTTTGCTGCAATTCTGTCTATATTTTTGGAAATTGGTCCTTTATCAGAAATACTAGCTGTGAAAATTATTTCCAAATTTATATGTTATTTATAATCTTATTTTCATTTGTTTTATTTGTGCAAAACCGTTTTATATAAGTAATCAGAATTATCCTTCATGTGATTTATGATGATCTTTATTTTTTGTTTGGTCATAAACTCCTCCCCTCTCCATAGTTTTAACAGATAGACCATTCCTTGTTCCACTAATTGATTTATGATATCACCTGTGAGATCTAAATCCTGTAGTCACTTTGACTTTATTTTGATATATGGTGTGAGATAATGGCACTATGCCAGGTTTCTTCCTTACTATTTTCCAGTTTTTCCAGCAGTTTTTGTCTAATAGTGATTTCTTAGGAAATGGATTCTTTGGGTTTATCAAACAGTAGATTTTGATAGTCATTTACAACTCCTTCTTTTGTAGTGACCCACCACTAGAAGCAGCAAACTATTTCTTAGTCTGTACCAAACAGTTTTGATTACTGCTGCTATAAAATATAGTTTAAGAGTGGGTTCAGCTGAGCCATTTTTCTTTGTAATATTTTCCCCCTTAATTCCCTTGATATTTTCGACCTTTTGCATTTCTAGATGAATTTTGTTGCTAAAATTTCTATTGTATAAATAAATTTTTGGTAGTTTGACAGGTTATGGGACTAAATAAGTAATTTAGTAGAATAGTCATTTTTAAAATTATATTAATTTGATCTATCCATGAGCAATTGATGTTTTTCCAGTTATTTAGATCTGACATTATTTGTGTGAAATTATCTTTCATAATTTTGTAATTATGTTCATATAGTCTCTGGGTTTCTCTTAACAGATAGATTCTCAAATAGTTTATGTTGTCAACAGTTACTTTAAAAAGAATTTCTCTTGCTCTTTCTTGCTGCTGGGCTTTGTGGGAACTATTTAGAAATTGCCAGTTTTCACATATATTTTTAGTTAATTTTCAGAGATTCTCTAAGTATACCACCATGTGAGTAGTAAAGAGTATTAGTTTTCTCATTGACAATTCTCACTTATTCAATTGTTTTTTCTTCTATTATTGTTAAAGTTAATATTCCTAATACAGTGTTGAATAACAATGATGATAATAGGCATCCTTATTTCACCTCTGATCATAAGGGTAATGCTTCTATCTTATTCGCATCACATATAATACTTGCTGATGTTTTAGCTATAAACTGCTTATCATTTTAAGGAATCGTCCATTTTTCACAATATTCTATGCTGCTTTTCATAGGAATACATATAATATTTTGTCAAAAATTTTTTTCAGAATCTATTGAAATAAACATTTAATTTCTGGTAGCATAATTATTTATATGGTTCAAGGAGGTAGCTGAGTGACTCGGTGGATAGAACACTAGTCCTGGAGTCAGAAGGACCTGAGTTCAAATCCAGCCTCAAACACTTAATAATTACCTAGCTTGACTTTGGGCAAGTTACTTAACCCCATTGCCTTAAATAAATAAAATTTAAAACAATTATTGATATGGTCCACTATGTAATAGTTTTCCTAATATTAAAGTTGATTTGGCTTTCTTGTATAAATCCTACATGTTAATAAGGGACTCTCCTAACTACTGCAATCACTTTGTTAATATTTTATTTAAATTTTTGCATCAATACTCATTAGGAAATGGCTCTATAATGCTGTTTCTCTGTTTTGTGTATTCCTGGCCTAGACATCAACATCATATAACTCTCATAAAAAGAATTTGAAGGAAATTCTTAATCATTTTTTAAATAGTTGATATAGAATTAGAATTATTTTTTTTATATGTTTCATAGAATTCACTTGTAAATCCATCTGACCCTAGAGATTTTTTCTTAGAGATTTTCTTGATGGCTTACTCAATTTCTTTTTTTCTGAAATAGAGTTGTTCAAGTGCATTGTTTCTTTTTTTTAATCTGGAAAATTTATATTTTTAATAAATATTCACAGATTTCACTTGTATTGTTAGATATATTGGCATAGAGTTGGATAAAATAGATTCAAATTATTAAATTAATTTTCTTTTCATTGCTGCTGAATTCACTCTTTTCATTTGGTTAATTTCATTTTCTTTCTTTTTTTTAAAAAAAATCACAATGACAAAAGGTTCATTTATTTTATTGTTTTTTTTCAAAAAACATCATTCAGTCTTATGAGTCTCTCTCGTTTGATTTTCAGATTTGATTATCTAAATTTTGATTATCTAAAGCTATTTTGTTACATATATATGGGGATTTTAATTTGTTCCTTTTCTAGTTTTCTTTTTTGCTTACATGTCTAATTCTCTTTAACTATTTTATTCATGTAACATTTACAGATATTAAATTTCCCCTAATAGCATTGAGTGTATCACACAAATTTTGCTTTGTTGTTCATTATTGCAATTGGCTTGGATGTCATTATTGATTATTTCTATTATCTGTTGCTTGATCCACTCATTCTTTAAAATTAGATTATTTAGTTTCCAATTAATTTTTAGTCTTTATTCCCAGTTATAATGTTATTTTATTTCATCATTATCTGAACTGGATACATTTAATATTTCATTCTTTTTTTGTCAAATAGGTTGTCAATTTTTTGTAGATACATATATACTGAGAAAAAAATGTATATTCTTTGGTATTGTCATTTATTTTTTTCCCAGCTATCTATCACATCAAAATTTTCTAAAGTTATATTTGCCTTCTTAATTTCCTTTTTGTTTATTTTGTGGTTATATTCATCTACTTCTGAGAGAAGGCAGTTGAGCTGCCCCATTGGTACAGTTTTGCTGTCTGCATCTTCCTGTTTCTTATTTAGTTCCTTCTCTAAGAATTTGGTTGTGATGCCACTTGGAACTCATCTGTTTAGTATTGATATTTCTTCACTGTAAATGATATTTTTAGGAAGATATATTTCCCTCCTTTACTCCTTTTAATGAGATCAATTTTGCTTTTATTATTATCTAAGATAGGTTGCTAACTCTGCTTTTTTTTACTTCAGCTGGAACATATAATATTCTACTTCAGTATTATACTTTTATTCAGTGGGTCTCTCTTTCTATTGTGCCTCTTCTAAATAACATATTTATGAATTCTCTTTATATACTCTGATATCTGCTTCAATTTTAAGGGATAGCTCATCCCATTCACATGGGAGTTATGATTATTTACTTTATATTTCTTTTGATCCTATTTTTCTTCCACTTGCTCCTCTCTCTCTTTCACCCTTTCCCTCCCCACTGTCATTCTTATGTCTATCATTTCTTGCCTGCACTCTCTTCTGTCAACCCCCTCTCCCTTTTACTTAATCTTTTCTCTTAATACTTTCTTGTTGGTAAGAACAATTATTGTATTCAACTGATTGCGCACATTATTCTCTCAGAGCAAATAACAGTGAGGCTAAGGTTTAAGAGATGCTCATCATTTATCTTCCCATCATTCCCTCCATCATAATTGATTTTTCACACTTTGTCAAATGAATTAATTTGCTTTTTTCTGTCTCTCTCAATTCCTTCTGCACTCAGTGTACTCCTCTTATTCATTACTTGATTATTTTTATTATTAATTATAGAATTCATTATTATTTTATCCCCCTCAAATTCAATTTCTATATCTATGTATATTCCTTCTTATTGTATAATTAGTGGTACAATTTTTAAGAATTATAATTATCATCTTCACATATAGGCATGTACAAAGCTCAGTTCCATTGAATCCCTTATGTTTTCTTTTTCCCTGTTGTACCTTCTTAGGATTCTCATAGTTTTTGATGTTATAGATGACTTGGGCCTTTACTTACTTGTTAATGAAGACAAGAGCTTCTCTTTACCTTTCAACTTAGACCTAGAACCATGTATGAACAATGGAGTTTCAAAGCAGGCCTGGGTTCTATGAAATTATCAGGTCAGGGTACTCTGTAAGTTTTTTCTTACCATTTGTCCAATCCCCTTACTCTCTCTGGACTGAGGGTTTCCAAAGATGTTACTACTTCTATTGGAGTTGCTTACAAGACCCAAGATTGTTATTGCTGCTTCCTTCATTACCAGACCAAACCTTATATTATACACCATGTTTCCTGTCTTCTTAATTTGTCTTGGGCTGAAAAATATATCTCATCTAATTTTGTTTTGACTATACTACCTCAGAATTCAATTTGATGAATTATTTTAAGGTTGTTTGAAGTGAGATATTGGGATAATTTATGTAATTTATTTACTTTACTTCACAATCTTGACTCTGCTTCTAGTTCTAATTTTTGAGGAAATATTTTCTTCAGGAAAGTTTTATAACTCTATAATCATTTTATCAAATGTGATTTTTAAGAAATTATTTTTATTAACTTTTTTATCTTTTAACAATCTATTAATACTCTATTTGTAATTTTTTGACAGCACTCTTATTTATATTCTGAATTTTTTCCTCTATGTGCCATGTGATTTTAAAAACCATTTCTCCTCTTTTTTCACCCCTTCCTTTATCTCTTCTAAAATCATTATTGAGTTTAAGACCAATTTGCATTTTTCAATGAGGTTTTGCTTACGGATATTTTCAAGTCTTTAATTTTTGCGTTTGTTTCTTCAAATTCCTGTCACTGTAAGTTACTTTTTATTGATACATTTCATCTTTACCCATTTTTTCAGTCCATTTCTTGATTTGTTACTTTATGTTAATGAAGGACTGCTCTTTGGGGTGAAGACAGGAATACCTTTCTTATGCCTCATTCTTTTATTTCCTTCTATTGCTTTTGCAACTAAGTTCACGGACCTGTAAATTTTCAGTGCTTTATGTTAGTGTGATTTGAAGAGATTTGTTCTTGGTTCTCTTGACACATACTCTTTCACTCACACAAGATGGTTCTCTTTTTGCCCACTATGTCTACCACTCTTTTCTACTGGAACCGTTATCCAGAACTTAAATGTGGGAATTACAGGATTCAAGATGGAATCCTTTTCTGTTCCTATAACTCAGTGATCACCTGGGACGTCTTATTTCACAGGTACTCAATACTCTTTCTATCTCTGAATGTTTGCATTTTATGTGTATTTCCATATTTATCTATCTAGAAAACAAAAATAGAATACTGACATTGCTGCCACATCCACAGTCCCTACCATTTAAATCCCACCATTTAAGCAACAACACACTCCTGCTATATGACAAATCTTACACTAAAATGCTCACCCCAGTATCTTCAGACTTCTTCCCTAGTCTTTCTCAAATGCACTAAGCTGAAAAAAAATCATCATCATTTTTTTTCTTTCTTTCCCTCCTCAAATGTTTTTGGTAATATTTCCATGAGATATTAGAAAAATTGTACAGAGGACAATATATGCATATACACATATACATATATATATATATATTTATATACACATATATATATATATATATATATATTTGGTAACACTTTCTCTACCATATTTTATGTATTCAGTAGATAAAATTCAAATGGGGTAGATATTAAGTAAATAATATTAACCACTAAGTTGTATACAAGAATTAATTAACACAGGAAAGACACTATAATTAAGTGGGAATGGATAGACTTCTTGTATTAGATAGGATTTTATTTAAAATTTCAAAGCAGTGAAAGGAACCTGTAGGCATAGAAGAGAAGAAAGAGAATTATATGTATGGAAGACAATCAGAAAAAATGCCTAGAGATGAAAAATAGAATATTCTTCTTTCTTTAATATTCAGTCAGTTGGTGCCATTGAATGGGGAAGTCTACAGTGGTTAGAAAGGTATAGAAAAGTATATATAGTCAGCCAGATCATGAAGAGATTTGAGTTATTCATAAAGCAAGAGACATTTAAGTATTTGATCCTGGATGAATTAGGAAGCTATGGAAATTCAGTTATAAAGAAATTACTATACTTTAAGAAAATCACTTTGCTTTTTGAATGTATGATAATCTAGAGTGGAATGAGTTTTTTGACAGACATACATATTAGCATTGTATAGTAGTATTTCCAGCTTGAGGTAATGAGGGCTTGCACTAGAGTGGTGCCAGGAAGTATTAGAGGATAGAAAGGGTATTTGAGAGATGCTGCAAAAATTAAATCAAAGGGTGTTGGCAACTAATTGGATATGGGTCTTAGATAAAGTGAGGGGGTGAGAATGAAATCAAGGCTGCAAGTCTGTGAATGTGGTAGGATGCTGTCATCCTCAATAGTATTGCTACACTTGGGGGTAGTAAAGGACTTTTTAAAAAAAGTTACTTAGAAATAAAGCTATTATATAACTAATTTAGTTGATAAAATCTAGTGGTCATCCAGTATGAGGTTTCTGAAAGGCACTTGGAAATATGAGTATATAGCTCAACAAAAGGTTAAGGTGTGATTAGTAGTTTCAAGAATTATGAACATATATATGTTAATAAATAATATGAGAGCTAAGAGGATTATCATTTGAAATAATTTAGAGGGAGGGGAAATAAAAGGCCAAGTACAAAATCTCATGGAATATCTACAATGAGAGAACATTCCCTTAGTAAGGAGACTGGAAAAGACTTCAGAAAGTCTGAAAAAAGAGAATATCCAGAATAAGGTCATATACAGAATCTAAAGCTACAGAGATGTCAAGAAAATTCAAGTCATAAAAGACCATTGAATTGGGCAGGCAAAAGATCATTTGTAAGACAGATTCAAAAGAATGTTTTTAATAAAAGGGTAACATAGCTGAGAATACTAGCACGAGGAATGAAATTCTAGACTTCCTTCTCTCTGGGATCTCACTTGGCATAAGACTAAAATTATGATGACAATGAAAGTTCCAAGGGGAGGATCACCATAATAGTATGCAAATAAAAGTCCTACTTTTTACAAAATGAAATCTGAATACATTTGAGTCATTATTAAAAAATAAACTAGTCTCTTTTGAAACCTTAAAAACCTAAAATCTTATAGGAGAAGCTGGTGACTATCATACATATATTAGTTCTACATAATAAAATTCCCTAGTTATACTTGGGTGGGCAACATGAGTTATCAGATTCAGAGAATATATTCATGTATATCTAAAGATTATTGAGCTCTTTAATGGATAAAGACGACTGTAATTACTTTTAAGTGTGTTCAAATAAAAAATTCATTATCTATGAATATATATGAATATTTTACATTCGTGTATGCAACTATACATTTTAAATTCTCTATTAAATTATCATGCTGTTGTTTCATTATGAGTGGTAGGTGGCAGTAGGTTCACAATGGCTCTATACCAAGAGCCGTTTACTAAAGGACCAGATGTGTCCCATTATTTGTCAATAATCCACTAGAATTTATTATTCTTAATGTGCTAACAGTATAAAAAATAAATGTGTCAGATTTTGTCTGTGGTCATAGTTATCATTTCCTGTCCTATAAACTTCTATCAAGATGAAAAATAAATTCATGTACTGATATTGATGAGCCTGTTACTCAAGGACAGAATTACCAACTTCAAAAAATATGATCACCAGGTTGATCATATGGTATACTGTTTCAATCACAGTAACTTTTAAAAACCAAATAATAAATTTAATGGATTGTCTTCAATACGCACCATTAGAAATAGTAACCACCACAACAAAATCAATTATCTGAAGCATTGGAATGTATATACATTTGTATATTTATCCATCTAGAGATCAAAAAGATCTCTCCATATGAGGCTAGCAAATTAATTTTTTTGTGTGTCTTTTTTGTTCCTGTCTTTTTGGGACCTATAATTGCAATAATGCAGGATTTTATAGCAAAGACATCCTCTACCCAGATGCAGTTAAGTGTCTTAGAGAGTTATATATACATATATATGTGTGTTTACATATATAGATATAAATATATATATATATGCACAAAAAATCTCCATGTACAAAAATACATTAATAAATATTTTGTATGCTTGTGTACAATGTATAGCTAATTCAATACACCAATACACACAAATGTAAATATGGATGTATGACTAAAAATATGCATAAAAGCCTGTATGTATTCCTATTCATTCCCTTAAGGTGTTGAAATGGACCTTACACCTCACTTCAGTCAAATTAGTTTCCTTACTATGCATTTGAGACACAGCCTCCTTCTTTCTTTACTTTTCTTTCTTTCTTTCTTTCTTTCTTTCTTCCTTTCTTTCTTTCTTCCTTCCTTTCTTTCTTTCTTTCTTTCTTTCTTTCTTTCTTTCTTTCTTTCTTTCTGTCTGTCTTTCTCTTTCTCTCTCTCTCTCTCTCTCTATCTATCTATCTATCTATCTATCTTTCTATCTACCTACTTATCTATCTAACTATCTTGCTGTTCAGTTTGTCTATTACTACATATATATATATATATATATATATATTCTTTTTTATCTCTAAAACATTATGTGAATAAAAGAAATGAAGTAAAACATACCAGAAAAAGGTAAGAACAGCTTTTTGAGGTTTAGCAGGCATCATCTGCTATTGAAAGTGGTGTTGTTCCTTTAACCATGAAAGTCTTAAAGCATCTCCAGGTTTCTTTTCTTTAAGATGTTGACTTTAAATAGTGATATTGAATCAATTTATACATTCTCATTTTGATACCAAAATGATAAAAAATTACTATATATTTAAGAAAAAAACAAGGGTAAAAGGACACATCGCTTAAAAATAAATAAATAAATAACCAAATAATTAAATAAATAAATAATTTAAAAATAAAATATTCTGTCCTCACTACATAGCAAGAAACTCATTAGAATCAGTTAACACATATATAATTAATGAGGCTTACACATTTTGAACATCTGTATTTTTTCTCTTCATTTAATTTCTTTGTCAAAAGATTTACCAAAAACTCTTGGAATAGGCAGGTTAAATGTCATAGGCCCCAAAAAGGGATAGTTGCTTTTTAAAGTCAGCAATGGAATTCAAGATTATTTGTTTAGTATTGATTTTTACTTTCATATCTGGCTTGGCAATAGTACTTGCTTAACTACCTATTAGGCACTTTAAAAAAAATAAAATCAAATGCCCAAAGTATTTACAATATTTGATTATCATTGATTTTAACTTAGAAAATAATCAAATCAGATTTACATTCTAAAGATAGTAGTGTAAAGTTTTAGATATTTTATCTCATTATGTCTTTGAGATGTGGTTGGTTCCAATTACTTCTGCTTTTATTCCATGCTCAAATTTGCATTTGGGTCATTTATACTTTATGACTCCCCTAAATAACTGTTCTTTCATTCAACTTCAACCATTTATACCCTACCTTACTTTTGAGTTTAAATTCAAATTCCAACACTTCCACAAAGATTTCCTTCATAACTATGGAAAACACTGAATCTTTTTGTGACTCATAATAGCATCCTCTTGTGCATTTCACTAATACCTTTTTGTATTCTACAATTACAACTGTGACAGGGTTATCAATTGCTTTGAGTAATATAAAATTATCCTAATTAGATTGTTCTTTCTCTTTTTTACTCAGTGGTATAATCAAAGTAGAAATTAAGTGTTCTATATAGGTAATGTGAGAAAAATATTAAGCAAGTGAATTATGAGAAAATTCACAAAGGTCAAAGAAAAAAATATGATAGACATGATAGTAGATTTGGAGTCAAAGGGCATGGATTAAATCACAACTCTGCCACTTATTAACCATAATCTTGAATAAGGTATATTATCTTTGAGAATTCTAAGTTCTTCATTTTCAAAATGAGGGAGTGGGGAATAAGTGATATGTTAGGTACATTAAATCTTTAATCCAGAGCTCCAAAAAGGCTTTTGTAAAACAGGTTTTACTTAGAAAATTAGAGTTTTATCTATAAACATCCTGACTTTAATTCTATTAAATTTAAGAGAATATGCCATTTTAAGCAACTCCAGATGACTTTTATAACTTCTAAGTTTGTAGAAGAGTATATATGCGCCTTTAATTTCTGCTCTCTATTATGAAATGCTTATATTTAATAAATTCCCAGCTGTGACAGCTCTAGTGAAATGAAATGCATTATTTCTCAATTTTACAAAGTACAGGAAAGCTTTCATTCATGTGGGAGCTAGTGTGTCAAATATCATAGGATTAATTGTCCCAATATTATCAAGACACACATGCAGAAAGACACTCACACACACACACTCATATACACACACCCTTGTTCTAGTAAAAGCAATGTCAAAGTAAAAAAATAATTTAATACTTAAATATTTGCACAATAAAATATAATGAAAAAATGAATTAGAAATCAGAAATATTTGAAGTCACAACTAGATTTGAATCCCAGCTCTAGTGCTTAGTATCTGTGTGATCTTGGAAAATGGAAGGAAGTCATTTGCAGTAGAAGAATTGAATGAAATCTGATTCTAGGTCATAGTGTCCTATATACTTTTATCACTTTGAATTCATCCAATTTAAAATTTAAAACTAACAGGGAGGAGAATGGTGACATTTAATGTCTATTCTCTAAGTCAAGAGTGTATACTTAAACAAATTACTGAAAAAAATGATAAGCAGGGAGCAATTTCTACCAGTCTCAATAACTTGGCTGTCCACAAGGAACTCAGGTTAATAATTATTTTAATTACTAAATAAAATTAAGTACAATGTTGGCAGCTGAGAAAATATTAACCCCATGATCAGAAAACATGTGACAGTAATGTAGTATTAAAACATAGTGTGAAATGGAGAGAATTAAGAATATGATGGCTAATGGCCATGGTAGAAGTGTTTTATAGTAGCAAACAACCATGGACACCCAATAATTTTATTAACTAATAGGAATGATGAGTAAGTGACCATGCATTTTTTTTCATTTTGCCCATGGAGATAATGTGGGTCTGCAAGGGTCAGTCTGCATATTGTTCATAGGAAAGCAAGAATATATATTTCATCATTTTTTCAATTCATATAATATATTCCAATAAGTTCAAAATGGATGAGTGTATTCTCCCCCACCCTCAGCTTTCTATAAATGAGGCTGATTGATTTCTGGACAAGATGGTTGAGAGAAGATAGGCACTGTGCTAGGGTCTCAGATTCTTACCTCGTATATAATATGAAACAAACCTCTTAACAGAAATTCAATCAGCAAAACCCAGAAAAAGAGCTTAGGAGAAGAACATCTACAAACAAGGTTTGTCTTCAGGGATCATGGGGGAGGAAAGGGGCAGAATGCACAGAGCATGCAGGGGCTGGGTGAGAGCCTGAAAGCCAGGTTAACCTAGGATCAGCAGAGGTGTTGACTGTGGGAGCTGCAGTCCAAAAGCGAACTGGAGAATGGTGGCTTTTTCTGTGGAACTGACGGTCTGGGGCACTCTCACAGTGCAGGAGGGCAAGTTGTAGCAAGTTGTGGAGTGCGGCTGGGCATTGATCCGC
Source organism: Macrotis lagotis (assembly GCF_037893015.1). Lineage (NCBI taxonomy): Eukaryota > Metazoa > Chordata > Mammalia > Peramelemorphia > Peramelidae > Macrotis > Macrotis lagotis. Next base: position 385,444,259 of record NC_133658.1, on the reverse strand, counting down.
TGGGCTATTCTGTTCAGAGGACCTCAGACTCAATACATTCATTTCAGCTGAACCTTCTTCCCAGAGCAAACACAGTTAACAGCCCTCCCCACCTCCCCCTCAGGCTAAGGCATGAGTATCAGAGTTCCCTCACCTTGCCCCAGGGCACAGATCACATTGTTCAAGAATAAAAGTATACATGGGGTGGCTAGGTGGCATAGTGGATAAAGCACAGGCCCTGGAGTCAGGAGTACCTGGGTTCAAATCGGGTCTCAGACATTTAATAATTACCTAGCTGTGGGGCCTTGGGCAAGCCACTTAACCCCATTTTCTTTGCAAAAACCTAAATAACTAACTAATAAATATAACCATGAATTGGTTTTATAAAAAAAATTGATAACCCTCTGCTTAATTTGATTTTAGAAATAAAGAAGAAAAACAAATTGCTAGTATCAGAAATGAAAAAGGTAAATTCACCACAAAAGAAGAGGAAATTAAAGTAATAATTTGGGATTATTTTGCCCAACTCTATGTCAATAAATTTGATAATCTAAGTGAAATGGATGAATATTTACAAAAATATATTACCCATCTTAAATGAAGAAGAAATTAAAGACCTAAATACTCCTATCTCAGAATAAGAAATTCAACATGCCATTATTGAACTCCCTAAGAAATAATCTCCAGGGCCAGATGAATTCACAAGTGAATTCTATCAAACATTTAACAAACAATTGGTTCCAAATCTATATAAACTCTTTGAAAAAATAGCTGAAGATGGAACTCTGCCTAATGCTTTCTATTAAACCAATATGGTGCTGATACCTAAACCAGGAAGAGTTAAACAGAGAGAGAAAATTTTAGACCTATCTCCCTGATAAATATAGGTGCAAAACACTTTTTAAAAATCTTAACAAAACAATTACAGCAAGCCATCACTGGGTTAATATATTAAGACTAAATAGAATTTATCCCAGGAATACAGGGTTGGTTCGATATTAGGAAAACTGTTAATATAATTAATTATATCAATAACAAACCAGAAATCATATGATACTATTAATAGATGCTGAAAAAGCCTTTGAAAAAATACAATAGCCATTTCTACCGAAAACACTAGAGAATGTAGGAATAAATGGATTGATTCTTAAATAGTAAACAGTATCTATCTGAAGCCATCAACAAGCATTTTATGCAATGGGGATAGGCTAGAGGCATTTCCAATACAATCAGGGAAGAAACAAGGATGCCCATTATCACCATTACTGTTAAATATTGTATAAAATATTTTAGCTTCAGCAATAAGAAAAGAAAAAGGAATTAAAATAGGGAAGGAAGAGACAAAGCTCTCACTTTTTGTAGATGACATTATATATACCTAGAGAATCCAAAAACATCATCTAAAAAGTGCTAGAAATAATTAGCTACTTTAGCAAAGTTGCAGGATATAAAATAAACCCTCATAAATTCTAAACATTTCTATATATGACTAGCAAGATACAACAGAAAGAGCTAGAAAGTGAAATCCCATTCATATTCTCTTCAGACAATATAAAATATTTTGGAGTCTACCTGCCAGAGCAGACTGAGAAAATTTTTGAAAATAATTACAGAACACTTCACACACAAATAAAATTTTAGTTAAAGAACTGGTCAAATATCACCTGCTCATGGATAATATAATAAAATAAAAAATTTTTCATAAATTTAACTAGCACACTGTCAATCAAAGCTCCAAATAATTACTGTAATGAGTTACAAAACATTGTAAGTAAATTCATGTGAAGAAATTAAAAGTCAAGACTTTTCTAGGATTTAATGGGGAAAAAAATTGCAAAGGAATATGGCTTAGCCCTATCAGATCCAGAATTAAATTTTAATGCAGTAGTAATCAAAACTGCTTGGTATTGGTTACGAAATGGAATTGTGCATCAGTGGAATGGACTAGGTGCAATAGCAGGAAATGATTATAGTAATTTGGTATTTGATAAACCCAAAGAATCTTTCTTTTGGGATAAATCTCTCTCTTTGATAAAAACTATTGGGAAAATTGTAAATTAGTATAGCAGAAACTTGGATTAGACCAACAACTCAAACCCTATACCTAGATAACAAAATGGATACAGGATTTAGAAGTAAAAATCAATATTATAAGCAAACTAGAAGATCAAAGAATAGTTTACTTGTCAGATCCCTGGAAAGGGAAGCATTTTATGACCAATAAAGAGATAGAGGACATTATTAAAACAAACTAGGGAGAACTTCTAACCAAAACGGCAGAGAGAAAACAGGTACAGTTTTAAAATCTCCTGTTCTTCTCCCATATATGATATGAAACAAAACTTTTAACAGAAATCTGGTCAACAAAACCCAGAAAGAAAAGCCAGGAGAAAAAACATCTACCTCAGCATTTATCTTCCACAATCATTGGTGAGTCTGGGTACAGAGGATAAACCCCACCTGGACCACAGACTGGGAATGCCTGAGAGCCTGGATTAGACACAAATTAACCTGATTAGTGGAGGGGCTGGAGGCCAGGGGCCTGAGGGTCCAGGAGCCTGAGGGCCCAAGAACCTGACCTGGTTGATCACCTGTGGTGCTAGAGCCTGGTCAACTATGGGGTTTCGTTCAACTAGGGAGCAGAGGCATTGGTGTTGGTACTGACCCCTGGGAGCTTGTCAGTGGGGCTAGAGGGAGAGTTCCCAGGTGGGAGATGTTCAGACATCATCCCTGGGCTACTCTGGTCAGGAGGAATTTAGAGTTCAGGACTTCATTTCAGCTGAAGCCTCATGCCAGAACAAAGAATTACAGACTACCTCTGCCCCAGGCTAAGGCCTAGCAACCAAACCATCTCAGTTGACAACAGGGAGAGTGATCACCTCACTCTAGATTATAGCCCACTATTGATCTAAGACAAAAATATTTAACAGCTTTAAACACTCCCTCCAGGACAAGAGAGAGGGTCTCAATCAAGGTCCCAGACACTCCAGAGAAAGAAACATATACCTCTTATTGGCCAGCTGGAGATATTACACTCAGTGAGAAAATAATCTAGAACTCCCTACTGAACAGCTGGAGATATTACATTTAGTGAGTAAAGCCTTTAGGTATCCCAACACCAAACCTCTGTGAACCATTCCCTACCAAACTCAAGATCTTAGTAAAATGAAGAAAGTTCAGCAGAAAAGAGGGTCCATAGAAAAAATTCTTGGAAGGAAAAGACCCTAACTCAAAGAGACCTACAACTGCCAAGGAGAATATGATCTGGTCTCCAGCACAGAATGATTTCCTTGAAGAAATAAGGAAGGAGTTTAAAAATCAATTAAAAATTTAGGAAAAGAAACCCAAGAGAAGATTAACAGAAAGAAAACCAATCATTGGAAAGTACAATTGGACAAATAAAAAATAAGAATAATTCTCTCAGATCCTCAATTGGAAAAATACAAAATGAGAATAATTCTTTCAGATCTTCAACTGGGCAAATGCATGAAGAAAGTAATTCTCTCAAAACCTCAATTGATCAAATGGAAAGCTCTTTCAAAAATAGAATTGATGGATCAAAAAAGGAGCTGCAAAAGGTAAGTGAAGAAAACTGTTCCCTAAAAAAAGAATGGAGTCTGTGGAAACTAATGGCTTCATGAGACAGCAAGAGCCTGTTAAACAAAACCAAAAAAATAGAAAAAATTGATGAAAATATAAAATATCTCATCAGTAAAACCAGTGACCATGAGAATAGATTGAAGAGGGACAAACTGAGAATTATAGGTCTTCTTAAAAACATTGAAGAGAAAAAAAAAACCCTTAAGTTAATATTATAGGATTTAGTAAAGGGAAACTGCCCTGATATCATGGAACCAGAGGGCAAAATAATTTTTGAAAGAATATATCAATGCCTTTTAGAAAGAGATCCTAAAATAAAAACACAAAGGAATGTTGTGTCCACATTCCACAACTATCAGATAAAAGAGAAAATCCTGCAAGCAGTGAGAAAGAAACTATTTAGATACCAAGTTGCCACAGTAGGGATTATGCAGGACCTGGCTGAATCAACATTAAGGGATCAAAGCACCTGGAAAGAGATATTCTGAAGAGCAAGGGACCTTGGAATGCAGCCAAGAATTAATTATTGGGCAAAACTAAGCCTTCTCTTTAAGGGGGAAAAGATGAACATTTAGCAAAATGGAAGACTTCCAACAATTCCTGATGAAAAAAACCAGAGCTAAATAGAAAATTTGGACAACAAACAGGAGGTTCAAGAGACACATGAAAATGTGAAAAAAAGTAAAAACTGCTATTCAATAAAATGAAACTGGGTAAATCCCAGCATGGGAAAAAGAGTTTAATAATTCTTAAGAATTGTAACCCTATCAGAGGGAATATACTTAGCCAGGAGTGATAGACACTCATGACTTATCCATGAGATTGCTACTCAATGGAATTAAGCTGGCTATATCCCTACTTGAAGAAAGGCTCTAATAACTTTCAAGAATTGTAGGTCTCCAGAAGTGATAGATAATCAAGATTTCCTATAACTCAAATAACTCTCAAGAATTTTAACTCTATTAGATAGAATAAACTTAACTAGAAGTGACACACACTCAGAATTTCCTATGACTCAGACAGAATGATTTAAAAACTCTTCCTCCTTAAAAAGTGGGAAAGGAAGGAGATGGGAGGAGGGAGAGGACTGAATGGGGTACATCATATTACATTAAGAGGTATAAAAGACCCATGGTAATAGAAGGGAAGAATGGAGGAGATGAGAAATGCCTGAATCTTCCCCTCTCATCAGACTTGGCTTTAATGTAGCTTGCACACACACTCATTTAACTTAAAACTTCTTACCTTTAGAGTATTAAAAGGGGAAAAGAAGAGGTGGGGGGACAGAGACAGGGTGGAGGAGAAAAAGGGGAATTTACAGAAAGAAAGGAAGGGAAAAAGGAAAAAGGAAAAGGGGGAAAGAAAGGGGAGGGGTGGATATAGGAGGACAAAACACACTGAAGGGGGTGGTATTCAAAACAAAATACTGGGGAATACCAAAAAAAGGGGAAAATACAAAAGGAGGGAAGATAGCATGGTGGGCAATATAACTGTGTATGTGAATAGGATGAACTCTCCCTTAAAACTTAAGTGAATAACAGAGTAGATTAAGAACCAGAATCCTACAATATGCTGCTTAAAAGAAACACATTTGAAGCAGACAGCTACTTATAGAGTAAAGGTAAAAGGGTGGAGAAAAATATATTTTGCTTCAACTGAAGTGAAAACAGCAGAGATAGCAATCCTTATCTCAGACAAAGCAGCTGCAAAAATAGATAGCATTAAAAGACATAAGGAAGGAAACTCTATCCTCCTAAAAGATACAATAGACATTAAGGAAATTTCGAATACAGAATATGTATGCACTCACTGGAATAGCATACAAATTCCTACAGGAGGAGCTGAAAGAACTAAAGGAAGACATAGAGAGCAAAACTCTACTTGTGGGAAATCTCAAACTTCTGCTCTCAGATTTAGATAAATTGAATCCTAAAATAAACAAGAAAGAATGTAAGGAGGTAAATAGATTGTTAGAAAACATAGATATGATAAATTTAAGGAGTAAAATAATGGGGATAGAAAGAAATATTGTTTTTTTCTCTGCAGTACATGGCACTTATACAAAAATTGACCATGTACTAGGGCATAAAAAGTTAATAATAAATTATGAAAAGGCAGAAATAGTGAATACATCTTTGTCAGATCACAATACAATAAAAATTATATGAAATATTGGGCCAGGGAGATATAGACCCAGTACTAATTGGAAATTGAATAATCTCATTTTAAAGAATGAGTGGGGGGGGTGGCTAGGTGGCTAGGTGGTGTAGTGAATAAAGCACCAGCCTTGGAATCAGGAGTACCTGGGTTCAAATCCGGTCTCAGACACTTAATAATTACCTAGCTGTGTGGCCTTGGGCAAGCCACTTAACCCCATTTGCCTTGCAAAAACTTAAAAAAAAAATGAGTGGACCAAAAAGCAAATTATAGAAAGAATCAATTATTTTTTTCCTAGATAAGGACAATAAAGAAACAACATACCAAAACCTATGGGATTCACCAAAAGTGGCTGTCAGGGAATATATTATATCTTTAAATGCTTACATTAGAGAAAGAGCAAATCAGTGAACTAAATATGCAACTGAAAAATTAGAGAAAGAACAAATTTAAAAAAACTGAGTTAAATACCAAATTAGAAATTCTCAAAATTAAAGGAGAAATTAATAAAATCTAAAGCAAAAAAAAGAATTAATAAATAAAACCAATTGTTGGTTTTATGAAAAAACCAATAAAATTGATAAACCTCTGGATGATTTGATTAAAGAAAAGAAAGAAGAAAACCAATTTGTTAGTATCATAAATGGAAAAGTTGAACTCACCACGAATGATGAGAAAAATAAATTAATAATTCAGAATTGTTTTTGCCCAAATCCATGTCAATAAATGTGTTAATCTAAGTGAAATGGACAAATATTTTTTAAAACAATATAAGTTGACCAGGTTAAATGAAGAGATTAAATACCTAAATAACCTTATCTCAGAAAAAAGAAATTCAACAAGCCATCATTGAACTCTCTAAGAAAAAAATCTCCAGGGCCTGATAGATTCACAAGTGAATTCTACCAAACATTTAAGAAGCAATTGTTTCCAATTCTATATAAACTCATTGTAAAAAGCGGGGAAGATGGAACTCTGCCTAACTCTTTCTATGACAGCAATATGGTGTTGGTACCTAACCTAGAAGAGTTAAAAAAGAGAAAGAAAATTATAAACCTATCTCTCTGATGAATATGGATGTAAATATCTTAAATAAAATCTTAGCAGAATGATTATAAGAAGTTATCACCAGCATAATACATTTTGAATGACTAGGATTTATCCCAGGAATTCAGGGTTTGTTCATTATTAGGAAAACTGTTAGTATAATTAATTGCATTAATAACAAATCTATCAAAAACCATAATATTATATCAATAGATGCTGAAAAAGCTTTTGAAAACATACAGCACACATTCCTACTAAAAACACTAGAGATCATAGGAATAAATGGATTGTTCTCTAGAATGAATAGCAATATCTATCTGAAACCATCAACAAGCATGATATACAATGGGCATAGGCTAGAGGAATTACCAATAAGATCAGGGGTGAAGCAAGGATGCCCATTATCACCACTACTGTTCAAAATTCTAATAGAAATATTAACTTCATCAATTAGAGAAGAAAACGAAATTGAAGGAATTATAATTGGGAAGGAAGAGACAAAACTCTCACTCTTTGCAGATGCCATAATGGTATAACTAGAGAATCTCTAGAAATTATCCAAAAAACTACTGGAAACAATTAGCAATTTTAGCAAATTTGCAGGGTATAAAATAAACCCTCATAAATACCCAACCTTTCTAAATATGATTAGCAAGATACAGCAAGAAGAGCTAGAAAGAGAAATCCTTTTCAAAGTAAACTTGGATGGTATAAAATACCTAGGAGTCTATTTGCCAAGGCAGACTCAGAAACTATTTGAAAACAATTACAATACACTTCTCACTCAAATTTAATCAGATTTAAATACCTGGGCAAACATCAAATTGCTCATCGATAGGACAAGCTAATATAATTTTAAGAAATGATTCTTCCAAAGTTAAACTACCTGTTTAGTGCCCTACCAATCAAAATTCCAAAAAAATACTTTAATGAGTTAGAAAAAGTTATACATAAATACATATGGAAAAATAAATAAAGTCAAGAATTTCCAGGGATTCAATGAAAACGTGCAAAAGAAGATGACTTATCCCTACCAGATCTAAAATTATATTATAAAGCATCAATCAACAAAACTATCTGGTATTGGCTAAGAAATAGAGTGGTAGACCAGTGGAATAGTCTAGGTGCAATAGCAGGAAATGATTACAGTAATCTGCTGTTTGATAAATCCAAAGAGTCCAATTATTGGTATTAAAAACTCTCTCTTCAATAAAAACTGCTGGGAAACTTGGAAGATAATATTGAAGAAACTTATATGAGACAAACATCCCACACCATATGCAAAGATGACATAAAAATGGATATAGGATTTATTTATAAAAAAACAATATTATAAGCAAACTAGTAGATCAAGGAGTAGTTTACCTGTAAGATATATGGAAAGGGAAGCAGTTTATGACTAAGGAATAGATGGAGAACATCACTACAAACAAAGTATTTGATTTTGATTACATTAAATTAAAAAGCACAGACAAAACAACTGTAACCAATATCAAAAGAAATGTAGTAAACTGGGAAATAAGTTTACAACTAATGTTACTTACAAAGGACTCATTTCTAAAATATACAGAGAACTGAGTCAAATTTTTTAAAAAAGCTATTTCCCCAAATGACAAATGGTAAAAGGATATGCAAAGGCAATTTACAGATGAGAAAATCTAAACAATCCTTAGTGTGTAAAAAATTTGCTCTAAAACATTACTTATTAGTGAAATGCAAATTAAAGCATCTCTGAGGTACCACCTCACACTTCTCAGACTTGGCCAACATGACCAGAAAGGACAATGATCATTGTTGGAAGGGTTGTGGGAAATATGGGACACTATTACATTTTTGGTGGAGCTGTGAACTCATCCAACATTTCTGGAGAGTAATTTGGAACTATGCCCAAAGGGAAACAAAAATGCATATACCCTTTGATCCAGCAATACCACTACAGGATCTATACCCTGGAAAGATGATGAAAAAGGGTTAAAACATCATTTGTACAAAAATATTCATAGCAGCCCTCTTTGTAGTGGCAAAGAATTGGAAATCAAGTAAATGTCCTTCAATTTGTGAATGACTTAGCCAAATGTGGTATGTGTATGTCTTGGAACACTATTCTTCTGTTAAAAAAACAGGAGGAATGGGAATTCAGGGAAGCCTGAAGGGATTTGTATGATGTGATTCTGAGTGAGATGAGCAGAATTAGAAAAACATTGTACATCCTAACAGCAACATGGGGGGCGATGATCAACCTTTATGGTTTCACTCATTCCATCAGTGCAACAATCAGGGACAATTTGGGGCTGTCTGCAATGTAGAATACCATCTGTATACAGAGAAAAAACTGTGGAGTTTGAACAAAGACCAAGAACTATTAATTTTAATTAGAAAAACACTGATATATTATTGTCTTATCTTGCTTTCTTTTGTAGTTTATGTTTCTTCCTTAAGGATATGATCTGTCTCTCATCACATTCAATTTGGATTAAGGTATACCATGGAAACAATGTAAAGTTTAGCAAATTGCCTTCTGTTAGGTGGAGCAAAGTAAGATTAGGAGAAAAAAATTGTAAAACTCAAATTAAATAAAATCTTTTTTAATTCAAAAAACACTAGGTAATTTTGATTACATTAAATTAAAAAGTCTTTGTACATACAAAACCCACTATAACCAAGATTAAAAGAAATTTAGTAACTTGGGAAACAATTTTTGCAACTAGTATTTCTGACAAAGGCCTCATTTCTAAAATATACAGAGAACTGAGTTGAATATTAAAAAACTTGCCATTTCCCAATTGACAAATGGTCAAAGGCTATTCAATGGTTATATACAGATAAGGAAATGATAGTATTCCATATTCATATAAGAAATTGCTCTAAATCATTTATTACAGAAATGCAAATTACAATATCTCTGAGGTACCAGTTCACAGCTCTCAGAGTGGCCAATATGGCAAGAAATGGAAATAATCAATGCTGGAAGGGATGTGGAATATCTGGGACACTAATACATTGTTGGTGGAGTTGTGAACTCATCTAACCTTTCTCAAGAGCAATTTGGAATTATGCCCAAAGGGCAATCAAATTGTGCATACCTTTTGTTCCAGCAATACCACTCCTGAGTCTATAGCAGCCCTATTTGTGGTGGAAAACATTTGGAAATTCAGTGTATGTCCATCAATTGGGTAATGGCTGAACAAATTGTGGTATATGTACATTATGGAACACTATTGTTCTATTAGAAATCAGGATTTGCATGAATTGATGCTGAGTGAGATGAGCAGAACCAGAATAACATTTTACACCCTAGCAGCAACAGGGAGTGACGATTAACTGTAATGAACTTGCTCATTCCAAAAGTGCAACATTCATGCACAATTTTAGGCTATCTGTGATGGAGAATACCATCAGTATCTAGAGAAAGAATTGTGGAGTTTGACCAAAGACCAAAGACTTTTACCTTTAATATAAAAATAAATAGAATATTTTTATGTGATTTTTCTGTCACTTATACTTTTTTTTTCCTTCAAGTTTTGATTTCTCTCTCATCACATTCAATTTAGATCAGTGCATACCATGGAAACAATGTAAAGACTAACAGACTACTTTCTGTGGGGGGTTGGGAGGAAGGGAAGTGAGATAAGGCAAAAAACTTTTAAAATTCAAAATAAATAAATAAATTAAATTAAAAAACTAAATAGATAGATAAAAACAATTAAGTGCATAAAAATCAAATTTAACTCCTCTTTAAAAAATAATAAAGGAGACTGATGCCTACAAGGAGCAGAACAGTGCTTTGTTGCCAGAGTATGACCATTAAACTTTGCACAGAGAGCTTATGTCATGCTGAAATTATATTGATTTTTTTTCTCTAAAATTATATTAAAATAATTTTACCTGATAATTGGAGGTTCAACTTGCACTCTTGACCCTTATTCATAAATGAGAACATATGACTCTAAGCTTCATAGGCAAGTCTTATCTTCCTTCCCAATAGATGCCAATGACACCTTGAGTTGAAAAAGATCACTTGCACAAGCAGATAGAAAATATAAATCAGAAAAAGAATACATATAACATAGAGAAGGCAATCAACAAAGTGAATGAACTCTCATTTAACATAGGACTCAGCTCAACCAGAAATGAAAGAAAGACCCAAGATCTCATTCAAGGAGAAAATTCTTTGAAGGTTCTATAGTAGTAATGTAAGAAAAGGTATGCTATCAAAATTCCAATCACTCTATATGGCTACTTTTTTTTTAGGTTTTTGCAAGGCAAATGGGGTTAAGGGGCTTGCCCAAGGCCACTCAGCTAGGTAATTATTAAGTGTTTGAGACCGGATTTGAACCCAGGTACTCCTGACTCCAGGGCCGGTGCTTTATCCACTCTGCCACCTAGCCACCCTATATGGCTACTTTTGCCAAAGACTTTCCCCTCTTCAAAGATATGAAGAGAGATGAAATAACTTATCTCTTGAAACTGGAAGATAGGGTACTTATTTTTTTTTTGCAAGGCTATAAATTTAAGTGACTTGCCTCAGGCCAGCTTGGTAATTATTAAGTCTCTAAGGCTGGATTTAAAATCAGGTCTTTCTAACTCCAGGGTCAGTGCTCCATCCACTCTGCCACTCAGCTGCCCTAAGAAAGTACAGTTCTGATACTGAAAAGAAGTTCTCTTCTCTCTAGCTCTTATTAGCTCCAGTTCCTCAGGCAGCATAGAGTACTTAGCAATCAGTGACTCCCAGTCACATAAAATTCCAGTATCTATGTGCTTTCAGATTCAGACTTCACTTATCATACATAATAGGTGTTTCTTTTAAGATAAACTTGGATAACTGAAGTTGACAGTTTCATAAATAATCATTTTTTCATTGTTTGAAATGTAATTGATAATTAATCCCATAATAAAATGGGAAAAGATTAAAAAAAACTCACACAGAAGTTTGCTCTAGAGAAGCTGAGAGGACTTGATTTGGCAGTGTTTCAAAACTTAAAACAAATTTAAAAAATCTCCTTTCCTGAGTGATCCACTGCTGGTAGCTGTCCTAAATTAGTTTGATTAGTAGCTAAAGCAATGAGTAGTGAATGAATGAATGAATCAATCAATCAATCAATAAATAAATGAATGAGTGAGATATGAGAAAAACTTATTCAACCTACCATATATATTTAGTTAGTCCTAATTGATTTTTCTGTCTAGTATATCTTGCCAGGTAGTTTGCTTACATGTGTGCTTCCATCCTCAACTCCTCTCCACTGTTCTTTTACTTTGGCAGGAATAATAAGATACATTATATTTACTTCTTCAAACAGAGTGACAATAGATTATCCTTAGGTGTGTTTCTCATTACTGTATTTTACTGTATACTTTCCCTTGGTCACTGCTTTCCAAAATGTGCTAGTGTCTCTCTATTCGAATGTTTGCTTCTTAAAGATCTGGATTTCTTAAATGTTAGATTTGAATCCCAGCATATAAAAAATAAATGGTTTAATCATCTTAAGCCATTGAACACAATAAGCTCCATACAGACAAGATATCAATATATAAGTCAAATTTCATAATTATGTCTAACTGTGCCTAATGAATTTCTTACAATAGTTGCAAATTTTTTGTTTTTTCAAACTTATAATTTTATGTAATCGAAATTATATAATTATCTTTAGAAATCTCCTTTATCATATAATGTACTTATGAACCTTCTGTAGTCATAGATGTATAAAATATGTAATTCAGTTCATATTATTCATATGGGTGTGTTCCTGACTGAACAAGTGAAAGGGATATCTAAAAAGTTAAACTGAATGTTTACTACATTATATTATAATTATATTAAAATATTTATTAATTATTATATATTATAATATTGTTGTGTTAATATTATTAATATAATATATTAAAATACTTTTCAAGGACATATATGAAACTAGAATAAAAATAGAAATTAAAAATGTGAAAATATTTTGCTTTAAATATCTCAAATAAAAATCAGATACAATTACATGATATAATTTACCAAAAATATGAATTTAAAATCCATGTCTACCAATATGAAGAAATTTATCTTGGAAAGGATTAAAACAGTAATAGTGGTTTGAGGGTTCTAAGTTCAAAGAATAGATGCCATGAAATTAAAATTATATGCATAGGAACACACAGTGTGACAAAGAGATCTTCATTAATCATCAAATTTAAAAAAATCCTTAAAATCAATAATAAAACATGAAAATTATAGTAATTCTGAGAACTAATCTCTAATTCATAAATATACCCACTATAACAGACATACTTAATATTATAGGAAGAATAGGAAAACTAGACTATTAGGGATGCTAGAAATAAAGGAAAATAAGCTTATTAATTTTCTTGGTGGATCTATAAATTTTTTCAATCATTTTGAAAATTATTTTGGAATTATGCAAGAAAATTCCTCCTTTTATTTCACTTTCATTTAATCCTACCAAACATGCAAATTATTCTGTCACTCCCTTCCCCTTTCTTCTATTTTCCTTTAACAAAATAATCTATACTCATAATATTTAACTCTTTCACTCAATTAGTCAACATTTATTAAGCATCTATTAATCATCAAGCTTTGTGTGCTAACAGCCAAGATTCAGGAAATGCAAAAGACAATTCTGAACTCTGAAGGATCTCAAGATTAAACAGGGAAGTAAACATGTAGGTAAATAAATGCAAATATAGTATTTACAGGATAGATAGAAAATAGTCAAGAAGAAGATTAGAAAAGGAATTGAGAAGACAATGTAAATGCAGAAATTTCACTGGAGAAGTAGAGGAAGTCAGGTTAGTTGGAGGGAGATTTGTAAATCAAGAGCATTCTTGAGGGACAGCCAAAGAAAATGTTGGGAGTGGAGAGATGATGTGTTTTATTTATGAAAAAAAAAATCTGATGACCAGTGTTAATGGATCAAAGAATACATAATGAGGATTAAAATTTAAGAGGAATAGAAAAGTAGCAGGGAACATTAATATGAAAGAGCCCTGAAGTTCAAAAGCAAAACAAAACAAAAAACATTTATTTCTTGATCCTGAAGGTGAAAGTAGGGTAAATGTGTGACATTGCTGGATTTGCATTTTTTTGAAAAACACTTTGTTGGCTGAATGTAGGATAAATTTCAATGGGGAGAGAATTGAAATAGATGGATTCACTAGCAAGATATTGTAACAGTCTAGCAGTAAGATGATTCATGTCTGCACTATGGTGATGGTAGTTTTAGAGTAGAGAAGGGGCAACATTCACGAGATGCTTTAAAGATGATATTGACAAGCCTTGGAAATAGATTGAATACATAGTGATGTGCAATATAATGATGATTCAAAGAAGAGTTTTAGATTAAAAGTCTTAAGCATTGGAAGGCTGCTTCTTCTACAATAATGTAGAAGGTGATGGTGGGGGTTGAGCATTTCAGAAAAATATAAGGAAGAGGGATTTTTGGATATCTTTAGTTTCAAATATCTTCTGATGCAAAATAAGTCATCAAGGGATAGCAGTTCACAATGTGAATAAAAAAATAGGGTTTTTAAGGGAGAGGTAGATGTGAAATATCAATAGGTGAAAGCCAGATAAGGGTATTACAGAATTCTTGAATATGTATGTGGTAGTTTTGTGGGGAGGAAAAATTACAGCTAAGATCAACTATTTCTGTGACTGAGGTGGAGTGGAGGGATCATGGGAAATGAGTAAGTTAAAAAAAAGTGAGAGGTTAGGGTTCTTGAAGAAAAGATAATTTGTATATTGAATTCTCCTAGAAGGAAGTCAGAACCTAAGAAGAGAAAAAATGTCATGTCATGAACCTTATCTGGTTTACAGAAAGCAATTATCAGAATTGTAATAGAATGGCAAATGCAAGTAAACAGGATGGGCATCAACATAAGAGAGTTTTATGAATGATGGATATGGGGAACAACCTGGAATTGGAAATGGAGTTAGTGTGTTTTCTCCTTCCTCTACCACCATCAGTGAAGTAAGGAAAATGAGTGAAATTTCAGCCAGTACTAAAAAAAGGTGATCACTTTGTAGATAGAGAGTCAGAACTAGAGATGGGAAGATCTGAGTTCATATCTAATATCAGGTACTAACACTGTGATTATGAACAAGTTTCTTCACCTATTTTCCTGTTTCCTCATCTTTGAAATGAGGAAATGATAAAACAGTTCAAAATTATTGGCAAGAAAACCACAAAATGCAGTCATGAACACTGAAAAAAATAAGCAATAGTAACAACTGGAAAGGATGACCAGGAATGCTATGTCAATAGGGGAAGTTGAGTTTCAGTAAAAGAAGATGTAAGGAGTGAGAGAGGAAGATATAAAATAAAGGGAAAAATTCTGCCTTTAGGGCACATTGAAAGGACTGATTTCAGCATCTCTCAAATATACTTCTTTCTTTCCTATGATGGTGCCAGACCTATATACCATATACTCATCACTTTATTCCTTCATTATTCTAGTAAGTTACTGATGGGTCTGCCTATCTTAAGTTTCTACCCACTCCAATGCATCCTATATTCAAGCAGTAAAGTAATTTTCCTAAAACACAATAACATGTCACTATGGTACACAATAAACTACAGTAGCTTCTTACTTCTACAAATGTAAAATGGTTTATTTGACATTCAAATTTATTTGCAACCTCACCTCACACTCAGTTGTTCTTTTAGTCTTTTTTAACCCTTATTTTCTTGTATGTACTCTTTAATCCATTGACACAGGCCTTCCAGTTATTCCATGGAAAGACACTCCAACTCTCAGTTTCTGGAGTTCTTTCTGACTGCCTCTGTCTTGACTGCTCTTGCGTGATTCCTTCCTCCACTTCCTTTATTTAATTCCTTGGTTTTATATTTTATTCTTTTCGTGTAGAGGACAAGACAATTATGTTGAAGGAGGAAATTTTAAGTTTGCCATGTATCAGGCAGACCTACTTAGTGGTCTGGGAGAGAGGGTGACTAATCCAGAACCTGAGGCACATAGTTAATGAGTCTGCTTGAACTTTGAAAAAATATTTGCATAAGATGTCAGAACTTGAAAAATTTGATGTTTCTTTAATTCTGTATGTTAAGTACAATAATTGCCATTTTAATTCATTAATTTTCAAATGAGCATATGAAATATAACTTCAGGTAAGGCTCCTTTCTTCCAAATAACTCTGCTTTTCAAGATTTAGAATTATCCTAAAACAAAAAAGTATCAGAAAAACCTCAACCGATAAATGCTTATAATTTAGTTCTAGATAAAATATGTCAATGGGTAAAAAAGAAAAGAAAACAAAAACAAACCAAGCAAGCAAACAAAAGGCTGACTTTAGATATTTATGTATCACTTCCTTCTATTTTTTGTGGTCTCTAGTATTGACATACTCCCCTTCCTACTCTCTACTGTTAAGACAATAGCTTTCAGCTATAATTCGTACTTGTCATGTGGTCTTCTGCATCCATGCCACTGAACTATGTTTTGACAAACTAATCATTTTTCCCTCTACATTAAAAGGAAAAAATTAAAGCAATGGTTCTTGACTAAGAAAAAAATTACTCAGTAGAACAAAATGCAAGTAGAAAAGGAAGAGTAGTTATACTTTTCTACATCATATTACCAAAGCAGGCTTTCAATAAGGAAGTGCAATAAAAGAATATCTCAACATGCAGAGGATTGAAATGAAATTGGCAAAGGAATGTTGAAAGAGTGAGGGACAATGCAAAGATAACCTGAGTATTATACCCACAATAGGAACTATTAAGGACTTTAGTGCATTGGGTAGATCATATAATTATAGGTGTAAACAAATGAAACAAAACAAAACCCTTAGAGGCCATCTAACTTACACATTTTATAGATGAGGTAGGAAATGTGAAGTTATGTAAACAGATTATCACATGGGGAGTAACTGTTCATAGGGAGACTTAAGTATTCCTCAGAGATTCAGTACTCTTTTCTGAGAATCACCCAATATCTAGATCTTTTATGCAGATCTATGGACAGACATAGAAAAATACATTAAAATGAATGAAAGATGTGAATCAGATATATTTACACTAATAGAGTAGGTATGCTGGTGACACTGGATCCTCAAACTATGGTCTTTAGAAAATGTACAGAATGCATTAGTCATCTTTCAAGTCCATCACTATAAATAACTGCTCATTAAATGATGCTGAAAGTTTTTTTTTCTCTCTGATCTATCTAAATTATATTATGTTTATAGCAATTTGCACTGATCTCTGTGTTTATGTAAACATTTCTTCAAAACAAAGATCAGGAGGCAGAGATAACAGATTAAAAGCAGAGACTCCCTTGAGCTCTCTCTCAAACCATTCCAAGTACTTTTAAATAATGACTCAAATCAAATTTTAAAGAGACAGAAACCACAAAAAGACTGAGTGGAACAATTTTACAGACTATGACAATCTGGAAAATCAATGGCATGGGTTTGTTTCACTGGGGTTAGAAAGAACCCACAGTGCAGCTTGGGTCACCCCAGGTATCCAGGAACAGTGGAGAGTCTTTGTCCGTGGCAATGATGAAGGTCCCCAGACCTCACAGCTGAGTGATTGCCAAAGACAACTTGGAAGGCCAAAAAGAAAACTATGCCACACCATAACAGAGTGGAGCATAGTCCAGCGCATGCTTCAGCAGCACAGACTCAACCCCAGTGAATCAGGAGCAGACCTCAGGATCCACTTCTGGAGCTTTCAGCCCATGAACAGAAGAGGAATCTGGGGAGACTGCAGGGGTCTCATTGCTATCACTAAGGCAGGACTTGGTTGCTCTGCCCATACTCAGCTCTAGATCACAGTCTGGGGCCCCAGTCCTAGGAAGAAGATGGAAAGTACAAGAGAACTTTCTGCTTAAATGGAGCAGAGACACTCCCAAAGTTCCAGGGGAGAAAAGAATGCTTGTGGCCTCCCAGAGACCAGAGCACAGGCCAGAAGAGTAATCATACCCTAAGACCTTGCAGTGTTTGAATATTTAAAGGTCCCAGGAATTAACTGTGAAAAAAGTTCCTAAAACCTTTAAAAGCTTGGACCATTATGTCCTTCATTCTGAAACCAGAACCCACACATTAACAAAAAGATATAATAAAGTCATAGACTAAGGAAATGAACAAACAACAGAAGGAAAAAATCCAACAATATGCAGTTATTATGATTATATATAAGATCAAAATACACACCCAGAAGAAGATAACAAACTCAAAGCTTGTGCATCTTAAGCTTCCAAGAAAAATTTGAATTGTTCTTAGGTTACCCAAGAGCTCAAAAAATATTTTGAAAATAAAGTAAGGCAAATTTCAGAAGAGAAACAAGAGCTATATGGGAAAATCATGAAACTGAGTTAGAAGCATGGTGAAAGATATACAAAAATACTGAAAAACGCATCTTAAAAGCCATATTGGGGCAAATGGCCCAATTGGCCCAAATGGGAATCAAAGAGGTTCAAAAAATCCATAAGGAGAAGTACATCTTTTTTTAGTTTTTTTCCAAGGAAAATGGGGTTATGTGGCTTGCCCAAGCCACAGAGCTAGGTAATTATTAAGTGTCTGAGACCGGATTTGAACCAAAGTACTCCTGACTCCAGGGCCGGTGCTTTATCCACTGTGCCACTTAGTCACCCCAAGAAGAATATTTTAAAAAATATTTTGTCATATGGAAAAGGAGATACAAAAATTCCCTCAAGAAAATAATTTCTTGGAAATTGAGTGAATGTTTATCAATTGGGGAATGGCTTAATAAACTGTGGTATGGTGGAACATTATTGTTCAATTAGAAACCAGGAGGGATGGGAATTCAGGGAAGCCTGGAAGGATATGCATGAACTGATGCTCAGTGAGATAAGTAGAACCAGAAGAACACTGCCCACCCTAACAGCAACATGGGAGGGATGATAAACCTTAATGGACTTGCTCATACTAACAGGGCAACAATCAGGCACACATTTGGGATATCTGTGATGGAGAATGCCATCTGTACCCTGGGAAAGAATTGTGGAGTTTGAACAAAGACCAAAGCCTATTACCTTTAATTGAGAATTAATGTTATCTTATTATGTAATTGTGCTCTTATATTTTATATTTCTTCCTTAAGAATATGATTCTGTCTCATCACATTCAGCTTAGATTAATGCATACCATGGAAACATTGTAAAGATTAACAAACTGCCTTCTGTGGGGTGTGGGGAAAAGGAAGCAAAATTAGGGGAAAAATTATAAAATTCAAAATAAATAAAATCTTGCAAAAAATACTACATAAAATATAGAATGGGGCAAAGGGAAGTTGGTGACTTTATGGGAAATCAAGAAAGTAAAAAACAAAACCAAAAGATAAAAAAACAGAAGAAAATGTGATATATTTCATTAGAGAAGCAATTGACCTATAAACAGATCCAGAAGAGACGATTTAAAAACTATTGGACTATGTAAAAATCAAAAATGAAAAAAAGCTATGATTTTGCAATAAAATATCTAGGAAAGCTATTCTGATATTCTGGAAGCAGAGGGTAAAATAGAAATTGAAATAATCCACTGATCATTGCCTGAGATCCCAAAATGAAAACTGCCTAGACTATCATAATCAAATTTCAGAACTCTCAAGTCAAGGATAAAATGTTGCAAGCAGCAATAGGGAAGCCATTCAATTATCAGAAAACTCCAGTCAGGATAACAAAAGATTTAACAACTTCTATATTAAGAGATCAAAAGGAGCGGTGGCTAGGTGGTGGTAGTGGATAAAGCACCAGCCCTGGGTCAGGAGTACCTGGGTTCAAATCTGGTCTCAGACACTTAATAAGTACCTATCTGTGTGGCCTTTGGCAAGCCACTTAACCCTGTTTGCCTTGCAAAAACCTAAAAAAAGAGAAAGAGAGAGAGAGAGAGAGAGAGAGAGAGAGAGAGAGAGAGAGAGAGAGAGATCAAAGGTCTTGGGATATGATATTCCAGAAGATAAAAGAACTTGGAAGACAATCAATAATCAATTATCCAGAAAAACTGAACATGCTCCTTCAGTAAAAAAGATGATTATTCAATGAAATCAGGAACTTTCAAACTTTCCTGATAAGATGACTAGAATTAAATAGAAAATTTGGTCTTCAAATACAAGACCCAAGTGAAGCATATAAACTTAAATAGGAAAGGCAAATCATAAGGGATGTAATGATGTTGAACTGCTTATATTCCTATATGAGAAGATGAAACTAACAACTCAAATGAACTTTCTCACTTATTGAGAAAGGCACATATGGAGACAAGACACAGGTAGGAGTTGAATTTGAAAGTACAATATAATAAAAAGATAGAGTCAATGGGTGAGAAACAAATGTACTGGGAGAAAAGGGGAGTAAATGGGGGTTAGTTATTTCACATTAAAGAGTTAAGAAAGAGCTTTTGCAGTGGAGAGGAATAGGAGGGAATTGAGGAGGGAGTAAGTCGTACTCTCATTGGAAATGGCTCAGAGAAGCAATATCATATACATTCAATTCTGTATAGAAATGTATCTTACCTTAGAGCAAGCTGTACAACCTTAGGTTATCTTGGGGCCTCATGAAAATAAAATAATTATTTGAAGGCTGCACTCAAAGTAAAAAAAAATACAGTCTGTGTTTAGGGGATGTGGAGGTTGCCTCAAAACTTCTTAAAAAATGAGAGAACTTGTGTCATCAATACAATAGATGAAGGCACTAAGTGTGAAAGTAAACAGAAACAAAGTGATAACAGAACAGTATAAAGGTAGGTGCATACTGAAAAGTCTAAATCTTAGATATGAATGCTTGATATGTTTTGTCCATCATTCTATCTAAAAATCCCAAAGGAAATTACCATCAACAGGCTTATTTCTTTGTGTAAGAATTTAAAAATCTAATACACACTCCATACAAATTATTATTATATTGTCACTGGTGAAAATTAAAACCCAAGAGAAAATTAAAACCGGCATAAAATCACACTTCTGATTGCCTATGGCCTGCAGGTTGTATTGGACAACCCTGCCCTAGAAGAAAGTAGGAAAGGGAAGAGATTGGAAAATGGAAGCAAGGCAATAAGTGACAGAAGGAGGGAAAGATTATGGGAGGTGTTAGGCAGATGTAAAACATTTTTGATGAGGAAATAGGTGAAAAGAGAGAGAGAAAATGATAAATGTGGGTGAGGAATACAATATAGGGAAATATAGGTAGCAACAGCAATTGTGGAAGAATATATTGAAACAAGTTTCTCTTAAAAAGTCCTCATTTCTTTTTTCTTTTTTCTTTTTCTTTTTAAATTTTAGAAAAGTTTTATTTACATTAATAGGTGGAAAGGACATATTGCAAAAGAGGGGAAGAAGAGAGGAGGCAAGAACCACTTGAATCTTACTCTCATCAGATTGGCTTAAAGTTATCATGCACAAGCTCAGTTAATTTAAGAGAATTATCTTACCTTTAAAGTGGTAAAAGGGGAAAAGGAGAGGGGGGAGGAAGGGAGGAATCAACAGAAGGAAGGGAAGAAAAGTCTTCATTTCTCAAACATAGAAAAGTGACTTGAATTTATATAAAAAAGAACCATTCCAAAATTTATAAGTAGCCAAATGATATGGACAGTTATTAGATGAGGTTCTCAATGCTATCTATTTAAATCATTTTTCTTTTAGATATTGTAATTCACTATTGATAGGAGAATTGATGGGTGAAGTCATTCTGACATACTAATTTAAAACTATTGTTTTGGCTAATAGGACAGAAAGAGAAAATGACATTATAGGAGATGTGCACTGATGAGGTTATTGTAAAAGGTTTCAACAATTCTGTAGAGCAATTTGAAACTCTGTTCAAAGAGTTATAGAATGATACCTGTCTTTTAAAATAGTAAAACCACTATCAGATCTATGCAGAATAGATGAAAAACAGGAAGAAAAAGAGCCTATATATAGTACTTCTTTTCTGGTGGCAGAGAGATTAAGATTGAGGGGAGGCTCATCCAATGGGGAATGACTGCAGAAATTGTGACATGTGATTAAGAAGAAATGCAATTCTCTTATAAGAAATGATGACCCAGCCAAGATGGTAGAGAGAAGACAGGCACAGTTCTAAGTCTCCTCATCTTTCCCCATCTATCATATGAAATAAACCTCATAACAAAAATCTGACCCACAAAACCCAGAAAGAAAAGCCAGGAGAAAGAATATCTACCTCAGTATTTGTCTCCAGCAGCAGCATTAGATGAATTCCGGTGGGTGAGTCAGGGCTCAGAGCCGAGGATCAGCCCCAGATATCCATATTATCAGCTGAATTGGAGCCTGGAGTCTGAGGGTCCGAGAGTCCGACCTGCTGGATCAATGGTGGGTTTAGACAGGAGGGGCTTGAGTCAACTAAGGAGCAGAGGCACTGGTCTTGGTGCTGTCCCACCAGGAGCTTGCTGACAGGGCTGGGGGGAGAGTTCCGGTGCAGAAGAGCTGCGGACACCATCTCTGGGCTCCTCTGGTCTGAGGAGCTCAGAGTCCATGCCTCCATTCCAACTGAAGCCTCTTCCTGGAACAAACAATTGCAGATTACTTCTGCCTCAGGCCCAGGTGTGTGAGCAGAAGAACCAACACAGCTGACACTTGAGAGAGAAATGACCTCAGGCCAGGGTAAAGAGCACCACTGATTGAAGGCAAAATAATTCAATAGCTCCACCTCCACCCTTCAAGCAAAGGGAGAAAGCCTCAATCTAGGTCACAGACACTCCAGAGAAAGCAACCAACACCTCCTACTGGACAGTTAGAGAAATTGCATTCAGTGAGTAAAGCCTTTAGTGATCCCAAGCCCTTGTGAACCAGCCCCTCCCCAACTCAATGTCTTAGCAAAATGAAGAAGGGTCAGAGGGAGGGTGGATCCATAGAAAAATTAGTGGAAGGGAAAGACCCCTAACTCAGAAAGACCTAGAACCTCTGAGAAAAATATGATCTGATCTTCAGCACAGAAAGACTACCTTGAAGAAATAAGGAAGGAGCTTAAAAATCATTTGGAAAATTTGGGAGAGACAATTAATAAATTGCAACAAGAAAACAAATCCTTAGAATATACAATTGGACAAATACAAAAGGGGAATAAATATCTCAGATCCTCAAATGGATAATTACAAAATGAGAATAAATCTCTCACATCATCAATTGGACAAATACAAAGTGAGAATAAATCTATCACATCATCAACTGGACAAATACAAAATGAGACTAATTCTCTCAGATCCTCAATTGGGCAAATGCAAAAAGAAAATAATTCTCTCAAAACCTCAATTAGTCAAATGGAATGCTCTTTCAAAAGTAGAATTTACCAATTGGAAAAGGAGTTGAAAAAGATTAATGAAGAAAACTCCTCCCCCCCAAAAAGAATGGAGTCTGCAGAAAATAATGACTCCATGAGACACCAAGAGTCAGTTAAACAAAATAAAAAAATTGAAAAAAAGAGAAGAAAATATAAAATACCTCATCAACAAAACCACTGACCTTGAGAATAGATTGAGGAGGGGAAACCTGAGAATTACAGGACTTCCTGAAAACAATGAAGAGGAAAAAAGCCTGTATTTATTATTACAGGATCTAGTGATGGAAACCTTTCCTGATATCATGGAACCAGAGGACAAAGTAGTTATTGAAAGAATACATCCATACCCTTCGGAGAAAGATCCTAAAATGAAAACACCCAAGGAATGTTGTCTCCAAATTCCAGAACTATCAGATAAAAGAGAAAATCCTGCAAGCAGCCAGAAAGAAACAATTTATATATCAAGGAGCCACAGTAAGGATCACAAAGGACCTGGCTGCATCAACATTAAGGGATCGAATTGCCTGGAATGAGATATTTTGAAGAGCAGGGGAGCTTGGAATGCAGCCAAGAATCTACTATCTGAAAAAGCTGAGGCTTCTCTTCCAGGGAAAAAGATAAACATTTAATGAAATGGAAGAACTCCAAAAATTCCTGATGAAAGGACCAGAGCTAAATAGAAAACTTAGACATCAAACAGGAGGTTCAAGAGACACATAAAAATGTTTAAAGTAGGGGGTGGTAAAAAGATAAAAACTGCTATCCAGTAAGTTGAAACTGGCTATATCCCAGCATGGGGAAAAAAGATTCTCATGAATCTTGAGAATTGTAACTCTAACAAAGGGAATATACCGAGCCAGAAATGATGGACATTTAAGATCTATCCATGAGACTGCTATCTAATTCGATATAATTGGCTTTAACCCCACTTAGGAGAAAGACTCTAACTCTCAAGAATTTTAACTCTATTAGAATATACTTAAGTAGAAGTGACAGACACTCAGAATTTTCTATGACTCATATAGAATGATCTACAAAACACTACCTCCTTATAAAGGGGACCGGGAAAGAGATGGGAGGCAGGAGGGGATTGAATGGGGTAAATCTCATTACACTAAGAGGTACAAAATAGCTAGGGTAACAGAGCGGAAGAAGAGAGAAGATGAGAAACACCTGAATCTTCTTCTCATCAGACTTGGCTTAAGGTCAACCTACACATACTCAGTTAACTTATTAAACATCTAACCTTTCAAGTATTAAAAGGGGAAAGGGGGAGGGGGGAAGAAGAAAGGGAAGGAAAGTGGTGAAAGAGGGGAACTAACAAAAGGAAGGGAAGGGAAAAGCAAAATAGGGAAAGGGGAAATAAGGGGGTGGTGGTGATATAGGAAGGCAAACACACTGAAGGGGGTGGTATTCAGAAACAAAATACTGGGGAATATGGATAAAGCATGGAAGGGGGGAAAATAGAAACAGAGGGGAGAAAGCATGGAGTGCAATAAAGAATTAGTGATCATAACTGAATGTAAATGGGATGAAATCTCCCTTAAAACATAACACAATAGCAGAGTGGATTAAAAACCAGAATCCTACAATATGCTGCTTAGAAGAAACTCATTTGAAGCAGAAAGATACATATAGTGTATAGGTAAATGGTTGGAGCAAAATATATTTTGCTTCAGCTTAAGTAAAAAAAGCAGGGGTAGCAATCCTTATCTCAGACAAAGAAGCTGCAAAAATGGATAGCATTAAAAGAGATAAGGAAGGAATCTTTATCCTCTTAAAAGGTACCATAAACAATAAAGTTATATCAATACAGAATCTATATGAACCCAGTGGGAAAGCATTCAAATTCTTAGAGGAGAAGCTGAAAGAACTACAAGAAGATATAGACAGCCAAACTCTACTAGTGGGAGACATCAACCTCCCACTCTCAGATCTAGATAAATTGAATCATAAAATAAACAAGAAAGAAGTTAAGGAGTTAAATACATTGTTATAAAAATTAGAAATGGTAGACTTATGGAGGAAGCTGAATGGGGATAGAAAGAAATATACATTTTTCTCTGTAGTACATGGAACTTATACAAAACTGACCATGTACTAGGACATAAAAACCTAATTATCAATTGAAGAAAGGCAGAAATAGTGAATACATCTTTCTCAGGGCACCATTCAATAAAAGTCATATGCAATATTGGACCAAGGAGTTATAGACCCAGAACAATTTGGAAACTGAATAACCTCATCTTAAAAGATGAGTGGACCAAAAAACAAATTATAGAAAGAATTAACAATTTTATCCTAGATAATGATAATAATGAAACAACATACCAAAACCTATGGGATTCATTCAAAGCAACTCTCAGGGGATATATTATAGCTCTAAATGCTTACATGAATATATTGGAGAAAGAGGAAATCAATGAACTAAATATGAAACTAAAAAATTAGAGAAAGAACAAATTAAAAAAAATCTGCAATTAAATACCAAAGTAGAAATTCTAAAAATTAAAAGAGAAATTAATAAAATCGAAAGCATAACAACTATTGAATTAATAAATAAAACCAAAAGTTGGTAATATGAAAAAAAACAATAACATTGATAAACCTCTGGTCAATTTGATAAAAAAAAAAAGAAAGAAGAAAACCAAAGGTGAACTTACCACAAAGAGAGGGAAATTAAAGTAATAACTTGAAATTATTTTCCCAACTCTATGCCAATAAATTTGATAATCTAAGTGAAATGGATCGATATTTACAAAAATATAAGTTTGCCGGGTTAAATGAAGAAGAGATTAAATGCCTAAACAACCCTATCTCAGAAAAAGAAATTCAACAAGCAATCACTGAACTCACTAAATAAAAATCTCCAGGGCCTGATGGATTGACAAGCAAATTCTAATAAACATTTAAGGAACATTTGGTTCCAATTCTATATAAACTCTTAGGAAAAATAGGGAAAGATGGAACTCCACCTAACTCTTTCTATGGAACCAATATGGTGGTGTTATCTAAATCAGGAATTGTTACAACATAGCAAGAAAATTATAGACCTATTTCCCTGTAGAATATAGATGCAAAAATCTTAAATAAAATCTTAGCAAAATGATTACAACAAGGTATCACTAGGATAATATATTATGATCAAGTAGGATTTATTCCAGGAATGCAGGTTTGGTTCAATATTAGTAAAACTGTTAGTATACTCAATTATATCAACAACAAACATATCAGAAATAATATGATCATATCAATAGATGCTGAAAAAGCTTTTCAAACAATACAGCATCCATTCCTGTTAAAAACACTAGAGAGTGTAGGAATAAATGGCCTGTTCCTTAAAATAATTAGCAGCAACTATCTGAAACCATCAACAAGCATTATATTCAATGGAGAGAGGCTAGAAGCATTCCCAATAAGATCAGGGGTGAAACAAGTGTGCCCATTATCACCACTACTATTCAATATTGTATTAGAAATGTTAGCTTCATCAATTAGAGAAGAAAAAGAAATTGAAGGAATTATAATTGGAAAGGAAGAGACAAAACTCTCACTTTATGCAGATGACATGATGGCCTACCTAGAGAATCCCAAGAAATCATCCAAAAAACTACTGGAAACAATTAACAATTTTAGCAAATTTGCAGGTTATAAAATGAACCCTCATAAATTCTCAACTTTTCTATATGTGTCTAGCAAGATACTGCAGGAAGAGCTAGGAAGAGAAGTTCCATTCAATATTCAGACAATATAAAATGCTTGGGAGTCTATTTGGCAAGACAGACTCACAATCTTTTTGAAAATAATTATAAAACACTTCTCACACAAATTACATCAGATTTAAATAACTGGGAAAATCTCAACTGCTCATGGATAGGTAGAGCTAATATAATAAAAATGACAATTCTACCAAAACTAAACTCTCTTTTTAGTGCCCTATCAATCAAAATTCCAAAAAATTACTTAAATGAGTTAGAAAAAATTGTAATAAATTTATATGGAGATATAAAAAGTCAAGAATTTCCAGGAGCTTAATGAAAAAAATGCAAAAGAAGGTGGCCTAGCCCTACCCAATCTAAAATTATATTATAAACCATCAGTCATCAAAACTGTTTTGGTGTTGGCTATGAAATCAAGTGGTGGACCAGTAGAATAGACTAGGTGTGAAAGCAGGAGATGATTATAGTAATCTGCTGTTTGATAAACACAAAGAGTCCAGCCATTGGGATAAAACTTCCTCTTTCATAAAACCTGCTGGAATAATTGGAAGTTAGTATGGAAGAAAGTTAGATTAGACCAATACCTAACACCTTTTACCAAGATAAGATCCAAATGGCTACAGGACTTAGACATAAAAACAATACTATAAATAATTTAGAAGATCAAGGACTAGTTTACCTGTCGGATCTATGGAAAGGGGAGCAGTTTATGACTAAGGAAGAGTTGTATAACATCACCAAAAAACCAATTAGATGATTTTGATTACATTAAACTAAAAATATTTTGCACAGATAAAACCACTTTAACCAAAATCAAAAGAAATATGGTAAATTGGGAAACAATCTTTACAACTAATTATTCTGACAAAGGACTCATTTCTTTTTTTTTACGTTTTTTTTTTTTGCATGGCAAATGGGGTTAAGTGGCTTGCCCAAGGCCACACAGCTAGGTAATTATTCAGTGTCTGAGACCGGATTTGAACCCAGGTACTCCTGACTCCAAGGCCGGTGCTTTAACCACTACACCACCTAGCCGCCCCTTGACTCATTTCTAATATATACAGAGAACTGAGTCTTATTTTTAAGACAAAAAGCCATTCCCCAACTGACAAATGGTCAAACGATATGCAAAAGCAATTTACAGATGAAGAGACCAAAGCAATTCATAGTCATATGAAAAAATGCTCTAAATCATTGATTATTAGAGAAATACAAATTAAAGCTTCTCTGAGGTACCACCTCACACCTCTCAGATTGGCCAACAAGACCAGAAAGGATAATGATCATTGTTGGAAGAGTTGTGGGAAATCTGTGACACTATTACACTGTTGGTGGAGTTGTGAACTTATCCAACCTTGCTGGAGAACTGAATGGAACTAAGCCCAAAGGACAACAAAAATGTGCATTCCCTTTGACCCAGCAATACTACTGCTGGGTCTATATCCTGAAGAGATGATGAAAAAGGGTAAAAACATCACTTGTACAAAAATATTTATAGCAGCCCTGTTTGTGGTGGCAAAGAATTGGAAATCAAGTAAATGTCCTTCAATGGGGGAATGGCTTAGCAAACTATGGTATATCTATGTCATGGAACCCTATTGTTCTATTAGAAACCAGGAGGAATGGGATTTTAGGGAAGCCTGTTGGAATTTGCATGAACTGATGCTGAGTGAAATGAGCTTAACCAGAAAAACACTGTATATCCTAACAGCAACATGGGAGTGATGATCAACCTTAAAGGACTCACTTATTCCATTAGTGCAACAAGCGGAAACAATTTCCAGCTGTCTGCAAAGGATAGTTCCATCTGTATCCAGATAAGGAGATGTGGAATTTGAACAAATTTCAAGGACTATTCCCTTTAATTTAGAAAAAAAAATATCTTTTTGTCTGATATTGTTGTCTCTTAGACTTCTTGTGTCTTCTTTAAGGATATTATTTCTCTCTCATCACACTCAATTTGGATCAAGGTATAACATGGAAACAAAGTAAAGACTGACAGATTGCTTTCCATGGGGGGATGGGGGAGGGAAGTAAGATGGGGGGGAATTGTAAAACTCAAATAATATCTTTAATAAAATTAAATTTAAGAAAAAGAAATGATGAACATGATATTAGTAAAAATCTTTCAGGAGGAGATACAATATGATATATACTACATACAGAGTAACAGCAATGTTGGAGGATGAGCAGCTGTTAGTGACTTATCTTTTCTCAGCAGTGCTATGACCCAAGATAACTCTGAAAAACTTATGATAAAGAATACTGCCTATAATTCCTAAAAATATAGAATGGAGCAAAGGGAAGATGGTCACTTTGTGAGACATCAAGAAAGAATAAAACAAACCAAAAGAGTGAAAATTTAGAAGAAAAATGTGATATATTTCATTGGAGAACCAATTGACCTGTAAACCGATCCAGGAGAGATGATTTAAAAATTATTAGACTATGTAAAAATCATAACCAAAAAAATTTATAGTTTTTCAAGAAATTATCTAGGATGGTGTTTAAATACATAGTAAAGCATCAATTCATTTCAATTTATTTTTCTTGAGGTTTCCATTGGGGGGAGTATTTATTTTTATTTTTACCACATGACTACTGTGGTATTGTTTTTCATGACTACAAATAATTTGTTTTCTCGATGATTGGGCTTAGGGTAGGAGGAAGAGTGAGAATTTGAAACTCAAGGATTTAAAAGTCAATGTTGAAACTTTTTTTACATATAACCAGAAAAATATAAAATAAATTGCATAAACAAAAGCAAAAAACCAGTAAAGCATAAAAAACTAAACCAAAAGTCCTATGTTATAACTGTAATAAATGGAAAATAAGAAAGGGAACATAGATAAGTAATTTTCATGTTTGAAAGGGAATGCATGAGAAATTTCTGTTTATCGTAGTGCATACCTGTCTAGGTAGGTAGGTAATAAAATAATTGTTCCAAAAAAGATAACAAAAATAGGAAATATCTTTTGTAAATGTGGATTATGTTAATAGATTTACACGGAAGCTATAACCTCAAATTTTCCAAATTTTAACTTACTTGATTTCAAGTATTCATATGTTCAAAGGACAGTCTCCCACAAATTAAGAACTTTCAAAAGGATTCCTGAGTAGGTTCTGGTGAAATGGACATAAATCTATAAAGGGTTCTGATTTATTTCACAGGAAATTTTAAGGAAAAAGAGAATACTTCTTATCTATGTGAGAGTAGAATTAGATGAGTATTAAATAAATTTTTAAAACTGGTATAGAATACTGCCAATTAAAATTGTATGTGCAATCTATATCTAACATTAAATATAATATCAAGAAATTAATCACAAATAGAAAGTAAATACAAATATGCATATTTCAAAACATTTGACACATTTTGTGATGAATTTGTGGCATAAGAGTAAATTTAAAAAATTGATTGCTGATTTTTTTGACTGGGTTATGGGTAACCAACTGCCTTGAGATCCTGACAGAGAATAGTTATGTTCTTTTCACATAAACGACAATAGTCATAAAGTGCTGTGCTTAGCACCTGGAATAAAGTGTTCAATTAATATATTTTTCCTATATCCTTTCCTGAGACAACAACTTTTGGTGTCACAGCTACCTTTTATAGAATTCATTATGCTTTGAACAGACTTTTTAAGCATAACAAAGATGGTGATGAGAAACTAGGGGTTCCTGGAGCTTTTCCCCAAACAACTTTAAATGAAGTCCCCAAAAAGAATCTAAAGTAACAGAACCCATGAGAAATTTTTATATCGAAACCCTTCCCCCCAAAAAGAGAAACTCTTTTTTAGTTCTTGGAGAAATTTCACAAAATGTTTGTCTCCTGGATAAAAGGGGCATGTACCCCATCATAGGCAGGGGACCTAGGAAACCATCAGGAGGATCTAAGCCATAGAACAGTTTGCAAAAAAAATGCTTGGGTACCAACTCAGCAGGCACCATTATAGCAGGAAAGAAGTGAGGGCAGCAATCCCAGCTCTGATAGCAAAGTTCAAGTCTGAGAATACCAGTAGAAATGAAGGGAGATTGTGAGGGTGGCTGCAGGTAGGATTAAAAAGTTAAAGAGTAGGTAAGATGAAAGGAGAGAGAGAAAAGTCTGATAGGGAATAAAGAGGATGGAAGGACATAAAATTTTTAGTTGTAAATGAGCATATGAGTGGGATGAAGTTTGCCTTTAAAAAAAAGCAAATGGAGTGGATTAAAATAGAATCCCACTATATATTGTTTACATTTGAAGCAGAGAGAGACACAAATAAAAAAGAGAAAAGCCTGGAGCAGAATTTATTTTGATTCAACTGAAGAAAAAAAGAGCAGTACAGTCCTGATGCCAGAAAAAAGCAAAAGAATAAATAGTTCCATTTAAAATTGATAGGAAAACTTCATCTTCCTAAAAGTTATCATGAACATTGAAGTAATATAGATTTTAAACAGATTTGCACCAAGGGTTGTAGCATCCAGATTCTTAGAAGGACAGCTAAATGAATTGCAAGGAGATCATGGGTATGTATGTGGGAGGGGGAGGGGGAATGTTTCGATCTCTCTCTCTCTCTCTCTCTCTCTCTCTCTCTCTCTCTCTCTCTTTCAAATTAGATATATCTAACCACAAAATAAACCAGAAAGAAGTTAAAAAGGTGAATAAAATTTTAGAAAAGTTAGATATGATAGACCATTAAAGATAACTGAATGGAGATAGAAACAAATTAACCCTTTTCTCTATGATCTATTGCAATTATCTGAAAATTTACCAGACATTAGAGCATAAAAATCTCACAATCAGAAATACAGAAATATTACATGTGTAGTTTTCAGGTGATGATGCCTTAAAATCGCATGTAATAAAGGTAAATGTAAAAATAAAAGATTAATTGGAAAATAGTCTTATTTTGAATAAATTTTAAATAATAGTTTTTATCTTATATTATAAATGAATCAAGCAATATATCATAGAAATAATCCTAATTTCCATCTAAAATAATGACAATGATGAGACATCAGGCTAAAACTTATGGGATTTAACCGAAGCAGGAATTGGAAGAATAGTATTTTAATTTTATTTAAGGCAATGGGGTTAAGAGTGACTTGCCCAAAATCACACAGCTAGGGAGCTCATATTTGAACTCAGGTCCTCCTGACTTCAGGGCCAGTGCTTTATGCATTGTGCCACCTAGCTTCCCCTGTAAGATATTTTGTAAATCTAAATTCATATATGAATAAAATGAGAAAAAGGCATTCAATAAATTATCAATGAAACTAAAAATTTTCAGAAAAAAATACTAACAATTTAAAGCTTTTATTATAACAATAATAATCAAATATTATAATCGATATTCTGAAAATTAAAGACCTAATAAAATTGAAAATAATAAAATTACTGAACTAATAAAGAAAATTAAGCTTTGCTTTTATGAAAAAGTGATAAATCTTTGGTTGACTTGATTAAAAAAGAAAACACAATAGCAATATCAAAAATATTTGCATTTCAACTCATCATTAATGAGTAGGAAATTACATAATTTAGAGTGCAATACTATGCCCATAATTATGACAAAATAAGTGAAAGGGATACATATTTATGAAAATATTAATTGCTCAGATTAACAGAAGAGAACATGAAATATTTATAGAACCATTTACAGAAAAAGACTTTGAAAAAGCCAACAATGAACTCATAAGAAAAAAGCTCCAAGGACTGATAGACTTACAAGTTAATTCCAAAAAAAAAAAATTAAAGAAAAAATTATTTCAATTCTATATAAACTATTTCAAAAAGCTGGTGATGGAGTTCTGCCAAATTTCTTTTACGAAACTGATAAGGTCCTGATAATTTAACAGAAAGAACAAAAAGAGAGGAAGAAAATTAAGGAACAATTTCATTAATAAATATTGATGAAGCTCCTATTATCACCAGGATAACACATTTTGGTCAGGTAAGAATTATATCAGTTATTCAGGGATAATTCATTATCAGGAAAACAAAGTGAATAATTGACCATATGAATAGCAAAACTCACAGAAATCATATGATTATACCAATAGATGCTGAAAAAACTAAAGAAGTCACTTACAATAAAAACATTTTAAAGTATAGGAATAAATGGAGGCATCATTTTTATTTACCTTTTTGCATTCATTCATTCATTGTTTATTTGTTTGTTTATGTATTTATTTATTTATTCATCCATATGTACACACATATTTTTAAGTTACAAAATTTCCTTCCATCCTCCCTTCTCTCGCACTCCTGCTTTCAGTTTCAAACAATCAGGTTAGTATCATACATACATATTTTTGGTAAACATGTTTATAGTTTATTCATTTTTGGCATGAGTAATTTGGATTCATGGAAACAGATACATAACAGATAATTTTTATGAAGTATCATATTCTGAAGAGTAGTTTTTTGCTTTGTTTTCTTTTTCTTCCTCTGGATAGCGATAATATTGTCTATAACCTTTTTTAATACGTCTGCCTTAGCTCGCAGAACTGCTGACCGTAGCTGTTTCCATCAAGGTTGATAATCTCACAATTTTTTTGTTAATGTGCACATTGTTCTCTTGCTTCTACTCTCTTCTCTCAGCATCAGATTCTGTAAGTCATTCCATCCTTCTCTAGAGTTTTGACCACTTTTGCTTTCTTATAAAATAATAATATTCCATAGTATTACTATACCATAATTTGTTTATCCATTTCCCCATTTGATGGACATCCCTTCAATCTCTAATTCTTTGCCACTACATAAAGAACTGCTATAAATATTTTGGACTTTTCCCATTTTTATTATATATGATTTCTCCTGGATATTGCTGGGTCAAAGAGAATGAACCTTTTATTGAACTTTGGGTGTACTTCCATATTGCTCTCCAGAATGGTTACAACTCCACCAGCAATGCCCTAAGGTCCCAGTCTCTCAGAACCTTTCCAACATTGATTATATTCCCCTTTTCCTCATTTTTGTCAATTTGATAGGTGTGAGGTAATACTTCATTGTTGCTTTAATTTTTATTGCTAAATCAATAATGATTTGGAGCATGTTTTCATGTTATTATATACAGTTTTAATTTCTTCATTTGAAAACTGTCTATTCATATCCTTTGACCATTTATCAATTGGGCAATGGCTTGTAACCTTATAAATTTGATGTAATTCTCTATATATTTTGGAAATGATAACTTTATCAGAACTCTTAGTTGGGAGGTTTGTTTCCCAGTTTTCTGATTTCCTTCTAAATTTGGCAGCATTTAACTTATTATTACAAAACCTTTTCAATTTAATATAGCCATAATCATTAATTTTTGTTTGGTCATAAATTTATACCCTTTCCATAAATAAAAGGATTTCCTGGTCTATTAATTTATTTATGGTATTGCCCTTTATGTCTAAATCCTGTACCTATTTTGACCTCATTTTCGTATAGGGTGTGAGATATGGGTCTATGCCTATTTGTCATACTATTTTTCAGTTTCCCAACAATTTTTGTCAAATAGTGAGTTCTTATCCCAGAAGATGATGTCTTTAGGTTTGTCAAATAATAGACAGTTGTAGTCATTTACTGCTGTTTCTTTAGAATCTATCCTAATCCACTGTTCTATTACTCTATTTCTTAACCAGTACCTGGCAATTTTGATGACTGAAGCATTATAGTGTACTTTTAAATATGAAGTAATTTCAATATTAAATTTTATGTACTATGTGGAAGTAACAAATATTTAAAAATTGAAGATAATAAACATTGATCTTCATTTAAAGTCCACAATTCTTTCTCTGGATACTGATGGTATTCTCCATCACAAATTTATCCCCCCCCCAAAAAAAAATTGTCCCTGATTATTTCACTGCTGAAGTGAACAAGTCCATCAAGGCTGATCATCAACACATATTGCTATTAAAGTGTACAACATTCTTCTGGTTCTGCTCATCCTTCAGCTTCAATTCATGCAAGTCTTTCCAAGCTTTTCTG